>NC_133362.1:22364122-22487089 GCF_049309525.1 Garra rufa | reverse complement strand
ATTTTTGGGTGAACTAAACCTTTAAATCTGTTAAATTATATATATATATATATTTATATGAAATGTAGCTCTTTCATATTATGTAGATGTAGTCAATTATTTTATTTTATTTTATTTTATTTATTTTATGGTCAATTAAAAGATTCTGTGAATATGTGAACTATCAACCTGCTGTCAGGCCTTTTGATAATTTAAGGGTTCCGTTATGGTATGCGGATAGATTTTATTACCTTGTTTTGTCAAATATATGAGATCATATGAGATATGATACATAAAAGTGGAAACTGACACAAAGATCTTTCAGACAATCTATCTACCCTTCCCACAGATCATATAAATCTAAAAATTGACTTTTTTAAAGTGAAGGCATTGGTTTGAAAATGTCCTGCCCTTGGAGAATAGTCAGGGCATGTCAAAGCTGTACCACACATCATAATTTGGTCCCATATGGGAATCTTAGTGAAGTATGTCAGAGTCTCATTTTAACATATTGACTGAGGTCCATTTAAAGGGATAGTTCACACAAAATGTAAATTCTGTCACTAATTACTCACCCTCATGTCTTTCCAAACTTGTTAGACCTTTGTTCATCTTCAGAAAACAAATGATGATATTTTTGTTGAAATCCGAGAGCTTTCTAACTCTACATAGACAGCAAGGGTCCTTCCACGTTCAAGGTCCAGAAAGGTACCAAGAACATTGACAAAAAACAAAATAACGACTTTACTTAATCAAAAATATCTTAATTTGTGTTTTGAAGATGAATGAAGGTCTTACAGGTTTGGAACGACATGAGGGTGAGTAATTAATGACTGAATTTTAGTATTTGGGTGAACTATCCCTTTAAAGAGTCATTGCAAAAAAAAAGTTTTGGTTTGATTGATTTGTAATGCTTATGTTTTAAGACTTTCAAAGTGTAATGGTTTTTGGTCAGTTTATCGATTTACATTGAGTTCAGATTTTTATTTATTTATTTATTAAATCATCGTGATTTAGAATATAATACATTACATTCTGATCAACTGACTGCATCAGAGCCACTTTTGTTATGCTCTCTTATCTATTCCCATACAAGTGTAAGATGAAATCTTATTTCATGGTCAGTATTTAAGACCAAATACACGGCATGAATGTAATAGACTGGGTCATTTAAAATGACAAATCCCCGTTGGACACAATTACATTCACGATTGCCTTTGCAACATTAATTCTGAAGTGAGCTATATATCAGATTTTTCTAACATTATGAACGAGACATGATAAAAATAATTCAAGGGAATAAAAAAAAAAAAGGAAATGATGGAATGGATCAATTTAGTGCACTTGCTCGGTGGACTTTTTCTTTGTAATAAACATCTTGGGTGATACATTCATGATCATTATCTGTGAACGCTATTAAAGAGGCTGCGGGTGAACGAATGTCTAATTTCACCCCACACCTTACCGGCTGTTAAAGAGAGAATCCAGGAGTGAATCCGTTATCTATTCTACTGAAAGTAAACAACCAGCAGCTCTGGCCAATTCTCCGGTGGTTGGCAAACGCTCTCCCCCCCCCCCCCCTTCTCGATGTAGAAGAAGCTCATTAAAAATCAGTGCTTTCCCTTAGCTCCGGAACGCTGTGTCGGCTTGCACCTGTTATTCCTCCACTACATTTTTAATGAGGGAAAAATGTTTCAAGCCTACACTGAAAATGGTCTCCCATTTAACCATTCATTGGCATCGCATTTAAAATGCACACTTTGTTTTTCAGGATGGGTGGAGGAAGCCTGTTCCCTGTGATTGCTTTAGGTGTGTCTTTTTCTTAATTTATAAAATTTTTCGCTGTGGCCCTTTTAGACAGAACTCTGTCGAGGGCTTTGTTTGGCACAGCTAAGCAAGTATGTGTTCGCCACTGATGAATGTAGTTTAAAATAACCTGGTGGTATGCAAATGCATTGATATTTGGCTGTCAAAATAAGTGAGTGATCTCAACTGACAAGCCGACTGGATGCGCAGACCTACCGCAGAGAACATCAGCGCTTGGCCCGTCACAGCCTGGGTACATCAAGATTCCAGTCGCATGCTTGTGGAGGTGGGAATGCCCTCGCAACTGCCAGAGCAGCATAGCATATGGTCCATAATTACGGATAATGCAGTTTAAGATGATACACCCAAATACCCCATTAAGATCTCAGCCATCAGCATTCAAACATGCTTTTTTATTTTTTTGGAACACGGATGCATGTTTATGCACATCTGCTTGTCACTCTCAGCACCATTTGAGAGGGGCTGGATTGTCCGGAGAAGGAGGTCGCGGGCCTGCGGGGCAGAAGAAATTGAGTGCGGTAGGATGGCTGTTGACAAAAGCGAGAGAGGGCATTGCAGCAAGCACCATGTCTTGGCTATAGACCAGGAGTGTAGGTGGGCTTTAATTGAGTGGAGAGAAACTGGCCTTTCATCATTCTGCTCCTGGGGTCTGGGCCTTTCTTGCTGAATTGGACTTTTTATCTGGAGAGTGCAGGTGTGGTGCGTGGCATACCCAGGCTAATTTTTGGAGGCTTTGGTCCGGTTCCAGACATGAAATTGGTCTTACAACTCTTTTAACATGTATTTTCTTTTCCAATATGTGCAATTCTTACTTTTCTGTCACTCTTTTGACTGTTTCCTGCAGCCCTTGGGAGTCTGGGTACCAAACAGCGTGTTCTCTGAAGATCAAGCTGACCTACCAAAACCGCCAAATAAAAAAAAAAAAGCTTTTGTTCTGGGCATCCAATTACAAATACAAGCATGACAGTGTTGTTTTCGCCTCTGAGACTGCTCATCCTCAATGAAGGTGGCATTTATTCTTAATGTACTTGAAATAAGACATGGTTTTTGAAAATGTTCATTTTAAGTGACTTGTTCTGAACCCTATTAAAGTGCATTTTGCCTCTAGCATTAATGAGGCTGGATTAAGCTCTGTATAGGTATGCAGAGGGGGGCAAGAACTGTCGAGCCTGTCACCCCCCAGCATTTGAATCGTTCACTTCTTCCCTTCACAAGCACAGAATGCCTTATTGACGGCTTCTAGTGTCAGATTTGCTCATTTAAAGGCAGCACTTGCCTGCGCTGTATTGTTCTCTCTCACTGTTACTTTCAGAGCTGTCAGTTGGTCCCTTAGTGTCGGTGGGAGTGTTATTGACGCTGAAGAGGTCGAATATTGAACCGTTTCGGGGTGTGTTTGAGATAATTTGACGCTTCAAATCCCATTAAGAAAAATACAAAGTTCATCCTAATGTGTTTTATGTCATTTCTGCACCGCTAGTGTTGCCCATCTGCCATTGGTCTGACTACCATATAGTCCCACTCCAAACTCATGCTTGTTGGGATGTTTTTAAAATGCCAACAGTGTTTAAACATATAATATATACAACAGTTAGTTCCAGTCACTCAACTGATTTGTTCAAAAATACTGATGATTAGCAATGTAACAATATTATCAATATTGTGATAATCGCAATAGCAAAACTGTCTCGATTTTATCGTGGTCACATGACGATTTGAAACGATAGGTCTTCTGGGCAAAATGTGTAGTTTTTAAAATGTTTAAACGTCTTATACAACATAAAAGCACTTTAAAGTTATTTTGGGCCATTATGCTTTGACACAGTATCTGTCAAACGAACTAAAACCGAAAGGGCAATATGGCTTAATCCCTTAATCAAGTCTTCAGGCGATCAGCTTGTGATCCGGTGTTTTTCATGCCTCAGAACAGCTCAGTTTACTGTGAATGTATGCAGTGAACTCGTTCATTGTATGTGCTGTGAGTTTAGCGCATGTTTGGGAACACAGCGGCCACCAGTTATGCTTTATTTCCATGGCAGATGATTACAGCATTTCACTAGATTTGTGGTGGAATTTTCCTATAAAAAAATAAAAGCTCTACTGCCGTTTCCATCAAAATAAAAACTTAAAAGTGCAGTATGAATTGCTGAAATGTAGAAATTAGAGCAAAAATAATATACCTATGAACAATATATCACAAATAAAAAGAGGGTTAAGTCCCCTTTAAAGTTCAATTACAAGTCAATTCACTGACTTTTTTCTGACTGACTGTTTTCTTAGTTGAGAGCATGGTTTGGAGCTCTTATTTTGAACTCAAAGTGCATTAGAATAATTTAACTTTAAAATGTAAAAAACTTAATTCTTCATTTGTCTTTTTTTTAAATATCGCAATAAATATCGTATTGTGGACTTCATATCATAATATTGTCCTATCGTGAGATTTTGATATTTTTACATCCCTACTGACGATTGATTTAGGATTGAAACAAGTGACCATATTTATTTAATGAATCATTCACGTAACTGATTCATTGAAAAACTAATTGATTTTGTAACTAAACAAAACTATGGTGTGTTGATTCACTACTACAAAAAATAATTTGCCTGTGGCTTTGCTTGAAACTAGGTCTAAAAAGTAAGTCAATGCTTTGCTAAGGATGACAACTATACAATTTTTGTAATAATTGTTGTAATTCTATAAGAATATTCTATAATTCTATAAGAATACCACAATAATCACAATACCAGCACAGAGGAACAATATTGTTGGAATGACCTTAATAAGAATTTTTTTCCAGTCAGTGAACATCTTCCAGATTTGAAAGAGCTTGAGTATTTAAAGGGATAGCTCACACATAAATGAAAATTCTGTTATTATCACTCACCCTCATGTCATTCAAAACCCATAAGACCTTTGTTTATCTTTAGAACATTCATTAAGATATTTTTAATGTAATCCGAGAGCTTTCTGACCCTGCATAGACAGCAACACAACTGACACGTTCAAGGCTCAGAAAGGTAGTAAGGACATCTTTAAAATAGTCCATGTGACTTTTTGTGTACAAAGAAAACAAAAGTGACACCTTTATTCAACAATTTCTTCTCCTCTGTGTCAGTCTTTAAAGCGCATTTACAAGATTACCACTTTTTTTAATGACAGAATTTAATTTCTAGGTGAACTATCCATTTAAAGTGGCAGATGAAAAAACTGCACCTCGTGCTTAAAGTAAACAGAACGTAATCCTCTACTGGTGTTGACGCCAATATAGTTATTATTGTAGTTATCTTTATAGTTACGGTTTTTGGTGCAAACATGGCTTTGCTCAATATAAACCTCTTATGTACTGAACTGTTGTGTAACACTTAGGCACTTAATTTTGTTGCAGCCTGGGGCACAAGTTGGCAAACTATGATTTGAGTTGCTGAAATTGTTAATATTACAATGTGATCTCATTGTCCATCTGTGTGTTGTCCATTATAGCACATTACAGTGCTGTGTATCTGCTGGGCATCTGTGCTAGATGGATCACTTCATCTGTTTACAATGAGCCAGGCTTCAAGAAGTCAGGCAATCTCAATTTGTTACATTTCTCATGCATCAAAGTGCACACGGTAACCCCTTATGTCTCCGAAAGATAAGACTAAAAGTCACCACACGGCTTTCACCCACAGTTATGTGTTTTCACGTAAAGGCATGAGTCAGTGACAAACGCTCTCAGGGCATTCTCACTGAGAAGTCAGCACTCTCTTTGGAGTTCTGTCCTGGAGGAGCTGCCTGCCGCTCTTGGCTCTACAAAAACAGAATGGCAGGGTTTTTTTCTACATGAGGAAAGCCAGGATATGTTCACAGTCAAGGGAGTGGGCTGTTAGCAGTGGTTTTGATGTGCCCGTGTGCGGTTAATCTGAAAAGCCCAGTCGGAAAAGGCCTAATGCATAAATCAAGTGGGAGGCTTGTGCTTGCCTGTCAGCTATAGTCGTGGTGTGACAGTGAAAACATAGTTGGGAAGGTTCCGATATATAATACAGTATCTGTTTTCCTCTTGATTTCTTGGCTTGTGGAACACGGCCGATTAGATTCATAGTCAAAGGGAGAATGGATGTGTGGGTCCTCAGCATCATGCACTGCCTGGGGTGTTTATGAACTGTGAGGAGCCTGTATGATTGCCGGCAAGGCGGTGGAGTGATGAACGCGTAGGTGTGAGGCCATTGTGAGGTCATTACCACCAGGGTCCATCCGGCTTTAATCAATTATGGAAGGCTGCTTCACTGTGCGCCTCCAACAAGGAGCAATTTTAAGCATGGAAAACTTGTCAGAGCGAATCTCTAGTATGTGTGGAAACCGAAAAAGCGAAATAGTCACAGCCAAACTTGAATCCCCTCAAGGTTACAAGAATTAAAGAGACAACAAGGTGGGAGGCCATAAGCTGAAAGCAGTGTGTCAAGCAAACAAATGAGAAGAGGTGGCTTCAGAATGTCTCCAAAATTTTTGGACAAATTACAGAATCGCATGATGAACACTATTGTTCAGTAGTGCTTCTGCTTAGTAAAGGAGAAGTTCACTTCCAGAATGAAAATTCCCTGATAATTTACTCACTCCCATGTCATGTAAGATGTCTTTCTTTGTTTTTAGGAAAACAGAGGATTTTTCAGGATTTTTCTCCATATAGTGGACTTCAATTTTGACCAACAGGTTGACAAACTGCAGTTTCAGTGCAGCTTCAGCTCTACAAGATCCCAGCTGTGAAGTAAGTATTGTATCTAGCAAAAAAATCTGTCATTTTCTTAAAAAAAAGTTTTTAACTACAAATGCTCATCTTGCACTAGCTCTGCGATGCATATGCGCATCTTCACACATTGCGTAATCACGTTGGAAAAGTCACACGTGGTTAGTTCTTAGAAAACTCCATCTCATTTTCTCCTCCAACTTCAAAATTGTCCATCGTTGTTTTACCTTTTTTTGTGAAGGCCGTTTGACTTTCTTTGCATGTTCGCTTTGTAAAAACTGGGTTGGTACTTCTGCCTACATCACATGAGGTCGAGCTAGTGCAAGATGAGCATTTATTGTTCAAAAGTATATAAATTTGTATTTTTCTTAGAAAATGATGATCGTTTCGCTAGATAAGACCTTTATTCCTCATCCGGGATCATATAGAGCCCTTTGAAGCTGCATTGAAACTGCAATTTGGACCTTCAACCCATTGGCCACCACTGAAGTCCACTATATGGAGAACAATCCTGGAATGTTTTCCTCAAAAACCTTAATTTCTTTTCAACTGAAGAAAGAAAGTCATGAACATCTTGGATGACATGGGGGTAAGTAAAATTTAATGCAAATTAAATGCACTTATTCTAGTGATCCTGATTGGATGTGTGTCATACAATATACATCACTGTTTTGAAAGAATGTCTGTGCATGTTTGGGGAGAATATTAATATATATTTTTAAAATATAATTATTAGGCTAATACAACAAAACTCTGCAGGGTCTTGTATATCTTTATTTACACTTTGTTATATATTAACACCCACTTAATTTCTATTCTGAACATCAATGAAGGTCTTACAACATGAAGGTGAGTAATTAATGACAGAATTTTCATTTTTGGGTGAACTATTCCTTTAAGCATTTCTTTATAATAGTTTTCTATGGGAAGCCGCTTAACATGAAACCGTTCATTGCAATCACATTCTGGGTTCAAGTGTATATATGCATCGTTAATAAGTTGTATACTGATTTTGTCATTTAATATCACTGTCTTAGTTCGAACCTAGTAAAAAATAACTGGCAGGTGGAAGGATATGACGTTACATGAAACCTGTGAAATGACAGGAAAATACATATGATAATATGTACATGTACATTTGATAGTTTTGAAACTGTCACTAGTAATAAACCCATATTTTTAGTGATTTTAGTTCCCTGATATCTTTGTGCTGTGTCACTTTCGCAGATGTTTTCGTAGCAGCAGCAACACAGGAGCACAATGCTTTATTTTCCTCTGCATTGTGATGTAGCTGTCAAATTTGAGTGAAAAAGACAGATCTAGTTCACTCACCAACTGCTGCTTGAACACAGGCACGCATGTATGTGTGTGTATCACTTTTCATCTTCTTCTCAGGTGCCAGTCAAACACTCGTATGTCATATAAACATACACAGGTGTTTCAAGGGCCTCCAAATCAAAGCTGAATTTACAGAGTGCATGTTCAGACATGCCCGATTACATTGCAGAGATATGAGGGATAAAAGAGCTGTCAGTCAGCACAGGAGGGGTTGAAGTGTTCTGTGGTGTTTTTGATGAGACCAGGGTCCTCTGAGGAAAAGTCCTGGCATCCTTCACTCACGGCAGGCCAAAGATGAGCTGACTCCGGATACAGAGGATGCTCATCTGTAGATGACTGCTTTCGAGACTGTGGTCTCAAGTGCTGCTGACTCTGAAATGCTCTCAAAGACAACAAAGTGTCAAGATTTTACATCCACATGTAATCACATTTTGGACTGA
Organism: Garra rufa; assembly: GCF_049309525.1. Lineage (NCBI taxonomy): Eukaryota > Metazoa > Chordata > Actinopteri > Cypriniformes > Cyprinidae > Garra > Garra rufa. The sequence goes on along the minus strand of NC_133362.1, from coordinate 22,478,784 downwards.
TGAATGTTAGAACATTTAGTATGCTGATTTATAAAATTAATATGTAGTTTGTTAAAGCATTAGTTCACTTCCAGAATAAAAGTTTCCTGATAATTTGTCACCCTAATATCATCCAAAATGTTCATGTCTTTCTTTCTTCAGTTGAAAAGAAAGGGTTTTGAGGAAAACGTTCAAGGATTTTTCTCCATATACAGTAGTGGACTTCAATGGAAGCCAGTGGGTTGAAGGTCCAAATTGCAATTTCAGTGCAGGTTTCAAGGAGTCTACACGATCCCTCTGCGATGCACATCTTCACGCATTGTGTAATCACATGGTAAAAATCATGCACGGTTAGTTCTTCATCTCACTGTAAAAAACAATTTGTTGAGTCAACTTAAAATAATTTGTTACCCCACTGCCTTAAAATTTTAAGTTCAGTCAACTCATTTAAAGTTTTGTCAACTTGAAATGTTAAGTTTTACTAAGTGACAACTTAGATATTTGATTAAACTTAGAATTTTAAGGCAACTGGGAAACAAACACAACTTTTCAAGTATAACAAACCAAATGTTTAGTTTAGTCAACTCAAATATCTAAGTTGTCACTTAGTACAACTTAACTTCTAGTTGACTAAACTTGAGTTGACTGAACTTAAAATTATAAGTCAGCAGAGTAACAAATTATTTTAAGTTGACTCAACAAATTGTGTTTTTTTGTTTTTTACACAAAAAAAACCTGCTGTGTACTTTGGTTCAGAAAGGTAGGTTAGGGCGAAAAACTTGTGCAAGACGAGCATTTATGGTTAAAAATAGGGATGCACCGGTTGACCGGCCATAAATCGAAACCGGACGGTTTTCGTTTTTATCCCGGCCGGTTTTTTTTTTCTGGAAGTGTGCACGTGAGCCGCGGCATTCGATTCATTCAGAAACATGTCACTTGTGTGGAGGTTTTTCGAAATCTGTGAGCAGGACGTGAAGATTGCAATCTGCAATCTGTGCTCGCTGAAGTTGCGCGAGCGTACCTGTCCGCGCCCTGCACAAGCGTGGACAGCGAACGTTTGTTCAGCTCAGCTTCTCACGTGATAGATGAAAAAAGAAGCTCACTTGTGACAAAGCTGAGATGCTTCTGTTAAGAATGATTATTATTATTTTAGATTAAAATGCCTGTTGGCTTACTGTTTTACTTTACTAAAAGCACATGTTTTACTTATTAAACTGTATTTAATTTAATATTTTTTTTATTTATTTAATTTCAGATGTCAGATGCTATTGTTTCAATAGCCAAAGCCAGTTTGGCCTGTTAAATACTAAATAAACATGTTGTTTATGTTGTTTACTTGCATAACTTCTTGTTTTTGAAAAATCGGAAATCGGTATCGGAATCGGCCAGCTTGCTCATAAAAAATCGGTATCGGAATCGGCCGTGAAAAATCATGATCGGTGCATCCCTAGTTAAAAAGTATAGATTTTTTTTTTTTAGAAAATGGCATTTAGCTAGATAAGACCCTTATTCCTCGGCTGGGATCATGTGGAGCCCTTTGAAGCTGCATTGAAACTTCAGTTTGGACCTTCAATCTGTCGTTCCCTATTGAAGTCCACTACTGTATATGGAGAAAAATCCTGTGATGTTTTCCTTAAAAAACCTTAATTTCCTTTCGACTGAAGAAAGAAAAGCATGAACATCTTGGATGACAAATATAGTAAATTATCAGGAAATTTTTATTCTGAAAGTGAACTAATCCTTCAAATAAAGTATGTCATTTCTGAGCCATCAGCGGCAGCTTAGATAAAATAATAATGATTATTTCCAAACAGGTTTCCTCTGGATGCTTCCTTTCTACTTCCATTGGTTAGTTAAACACATAACCCTGCCCCAAACTGTATATAGAGTGTAACATCCAGGTTCCGGAAGTAAAAATCCCTATCAAAAAAAGGGACTGGGCACAGAAATGTTAAGCTTTTAAGCAATCTTGATGGTGATGTGTTGTGATGATGGTCAAATAAAATTAGATGATGCTGATATGTTGTGGCAATATTTCTGTTAGCCATAGCGATATTTCTCTACTCTGACTCATTTTTGCATCTTTTCAGAGAGGGGGAACACATTGATGTGACACAATATTTTCCACATACTTCACGCTTACTGAGTGTACAGCTCTCTTCTCAAAAAGTGCATATTGCAAGAATTTAAGATTGTGTTTGCATGGGTGGCTGCTTCAATTTGCATAAACTAAAGATAAAAAATAAATTCAAGAGGTTTCACCACTCTGTCCATTCGATGTTTACTGATATGGACATCTAATGTCTCAGTGCACCACACAGTATCTACTTTGCCAAGACAGCAAAAACTGACTTAAATAATGCAGGTATCAGGAAATCAATAACAAGGTTGTCAAGCACCAGGGACTGTTGCAGTAAAGCAATGCAGCACTGAATTTTGAGCCACTGGTCTTTCATTTGTTTTGACAAGGTTATATCATATCATTTTTTCACTTTAATTCAGATCTTAAATAGATTTATCAGTAATGTATTTCATCAAGGCCTACAAAAGTGGTTGGCAAGTTAAATATGTAACGAAATGTAATTTTAAAATGGTCCACATTTCAGGAGTGAGACATTTCGGGAGTGATAAAGCATGTGTATTGCCACTTGACTTGTGACTTATACATTTGCTCCTGAAAAATAATAATTTTTTTGCGCTATTGTAGCTGACAAAGCCAAATTCAGTCAATAAGCAGTTTCCCCTTTTGTTTATACCTACAACTGCAAAGATAAACGACTGCTGATGACACTAATAAGCTTGTAAACTTTACAAAAAAAGGTTGTTATTATTATTAGTCAGAGTGCTGAAATATGTCAAGTGTTATGAGCACCAAGTGTATAATTATCTTAAGGCAACTGCCTCTTTTATAAGGACACATGAGGGAATATCAAAGATATATTCAACGTTTTACCCAGGAGGCGAATAGATGTTTTTTAGCTGTTGGAGCCTGTCTTTTTTTTTCTTGATAGTTGCTCCTCAGAGATGCATCGCTCTCCTCTAACTGTCTCCTTCTCTTTTGTCTTTGATTCATCCTTCTCACATTTCACCAGGAAGTGGAGGTCAGTAGTGCTGTATCATGACTTTGCTTGTGTTTGAAGTCTCTTTTAAAATGCTTGATCTAATATTCGCTATTAAAGCTGTAACCCACTTCTTATGCAGTCTAAGTTGCTTATGCATCTTCGTTTGACATTTCATTTAAGCGTTCCCCTTTTTATCTTGTTTATCTATTTTTTTTTCTGCAAGTTCCATCCCTCATTTTTCCATTAGTGCTTTTCCAGTGCATTTCACAATTAAAATATCTTAGTATTGTACTTTTAAGTTTGGTTAATGATGATAGATGCACAGTAGACTAAATGTGTTTATTCGTATTTTTGACTGTCACTCTTTGTTTTTGTCAGGACGATTACATCAGATCATGGGATGAAAGTCAAGGTTCAAATGAAAGTAAGTCATCTTTAATATTACTAATAGTATCACATTATTACATTTACTGAAATTATCTTTTAGCCATTCTATTTAAGCGCCCAAATCACATTGACCTAGTTTATTTTCAATTAGGTTAAAAATTCAGAGTAGATTTTCAGAATTAGTGACAGTTTTACATTTTGTTTCTGTGTAAATTAAGTCTGCTGTTGTCATGATACTCAACATGGATTGAGCACACAAAAATCCACTCAGTTGCAGTGTAATCTATTTGAGAAAGTTAGGATTCTCAATTCAGTATGCAAATACATGTAAGAAAGAGTACTCAGTATGCAAATGTTACAGTGATTTGAATAGATTTGAACATTTTCAGAACATCAGTAGGATATTGTTCTTATTGTTTTTAATTCAAATTGTATTAGCTAATCTAATTTAAAAAAAGAAGGCTACATGTTAGACGACATGTTAAGCGCTTTAATCTGAATTAATTACTGAATTATTTCAGTCAGACATGTAATATTTAGTGTTTTAAAACAAACCCCTAACAGTGGCATGCAAGCACTGTAATTACTATTCAATGGTAAGGCTTGACCGTGGTCTGCGTATGTTTGTCACAGCAGACAGCCCTTCTTTTCTTCTTGGCTGCCAAACGCTAATTGCTTACACAAGAGATGAGGTCATCTCCTCGTTTTGCTGGTGTAAAGAGACTGCCCGGGCACATTTGAACATTATGTCTTGATTTTTCAGTTGAAGTGAAGTCCTCAAAATGGAGGAGTCCATTAGCAAATATCTCAGGATGTAATTAATGGATAATTGCTAGTTCCACTGAAGGCCCAGTAAGAGCCCCGGAGGCTTGATTTAGCACTGACTGACACTGGCTTTGTTCTTTCAAAGCACAAATCCACTTAAGCTTCATATGTCCAAGAACAGAGGTCCATGAACCCGATGGTCCATTTTTTTGAGCTGGCACTAAAGCTTCTTGCACAGCCGTCGCTACTCCCACCACAAATCTTTTGTTTGAAACTCATTATTTGAACTCATTCTCTGTGACAATTAGGGCATTATTATCAGATCCATTTTGGCAAAGAAGTTGTAGAGCAAGAATTCAGACATATAATGCTAAAATGTGATATTTTAAGAAGACATATCATAAAAATCTGACTTTCTCCATGTTTATGTGCTATGATCAGATCCCTGGTGCATCTACCAATTCAGACAATGTAAAAAGGACAACCCTGTAACTTTGTTCTGCGAAGTCTTTCTCTGCAAGTGTGTGAAAAAACAAGCCACTGAGATTTTGCTCCCCCTGTGACATAGGAAGGGGATCTTAATATAATGTTACCATGCCTTAATCTGCACGTTTCTACTCACTGTGCTGCCATTTTGTTTTTTCGCACGTGGCAACAGTCTACCATGGCAAAAGTTGAGCAAAATGAGCAAAGCATGCTAACTGTTCTGTCAGTGGCTGCACAGAACACTATTTAGAGTCCCAGCCTCAGAGGAGACAAAAGACCAGTGGGTTAATTAATTTATTAACTGTATATTACACTGCTGCCACACAGATCTAATGTAAACATGTGATTTCTTTCCCAGCTGTTTATCTTTATAGACATAACTGACTGTTTTTGTAACTCATTTGACTTTCAAGTTCTCTTTCATGTCTTATTGCGCTTTAACTGTATTTGACAGTTAAAGCGCAATAAGACACGAAAGAGAACTTGAAAGTCAAATACACACAAGTTTGTTAAAAACACACATGAGTTACAAAAACAACGTGAAAGAGAACTTAGTACTCACATGCGTGTGACAGCCGCTTGCTATGTGAGTGCTTTAGATGTGACCTCAGAATACCAGAAGTTTAAACTTATATGGCTTTAAAAAACATGATTTTAGTGAGATAGACATGATAATCAAAACCAAACAGATGTTTTTGCCAGAATATCTGAGCTACTAGCTGTAAAGGCCAAACACTATTCTGGAAAAGGGGGCGGAGCAAAAACAGTGTGTTTCTGCTTCCACTCAAAATAGGCATTTTCAAAATAATATAATAAATTATCTGTGGGGTATTTTGAGCTGAAACTTCACAGTTACATTCTGGGGACACCTGGAACTTATATGACAATATACTGTGAGAAAAAAATCCATAGAAAAATGGAAAAGGTATTGGTAATTTTCTTCCAGGACAGTATCCGTTAAGGTTACAGACATTTAACAGTAGTTCAAAATATGTGTAAAACACCTGTGAAAAATAAATACTGAAAATTTATTCAAAATAACAATACATTGTACCCTATTTTTAGACTTTTCTTAGAGGCCATTCGCACAGAAGGCATTTAAGCTTTAAAAATCCTAAAAATTGATTGAGGTAAAAACACAAGATCTCAAGACTAGTTTTTAAAAATTTAAACTTCTATTAACTATTAACTTTTTTAGAAAGTAGTGAAGTGGAATTGAAAAACGTGTACACATAAATATATGCACATACTTATTTTCAAAAATGTATTAATGAAACCTATTTCTCTTACTGCATTGAATGCATTCTGTCTCCTTTATGAGATAATTAATGAGGCAGTGATAAAAGAGATTTGTCCCAGGCCTCAACACCCCAAGAAACATGATGTTAAAACACTTAAAAGCAGCTAGTGCAGGCATCAGTCCAATTCAGATCCTTTCTTCTTTCAAAGAGAAAAACAAGAAGCGGTTCACTGATCTTAAAATGTCACAATCCCTTATATTTTGCAAAGAGCTAAGAAGTCTAAAGAGGTTCTGAAAGAATTTTAAAAGTGAAAGGAAATCTATTTGAAATATATTAAAGAGATTGCTATGGCCAACAAGTTTCAAGATTAAAATACACCCTTGTTGTGGCATGATGGGAAGTAGATTAGATAAATCTGCAGTGTAGAAGAAAAGTTAAATAGTATCAGTTATTTACTTTATGTTGGTGTCTAATTGGCCTTGTAAGACTTTATTTATAGTCTGATATTTCACAAGCATCTGCTCTCCATGTTTCGGTTTTCAGGCGTTTCAGGCTATCAGATTCCAAAGCAGCCGAAATTCCCAAAGAGCCTTATTTACAGTGTCTTCTTGGAAGGTAGCACTGGTCCTTACCTTTTTAATGAGGAACAAATTTGCATTTTACAAGTTATAAACGCAGCGGGTGTCAAGCAACTTCACGACAAATCTATGATGAATCTACTGTGACAGTAGTTTTTTCTCAGAACACCAGTCACGATACTTGCTCAAGTCTATATAAAAACAAATCTACCAAAATTTTATAAATAATACTGTTTTTGTGTCACAGAATATTTTAAAAGTTTATTAGGTGGGAATGTACTTGTTTAGGTGTCAAATACATGGTTTGTTAATAAAGAAAATGTATATTTGCTTCAATATTTGAGAGCTCATGAAGCCATTGAGAGCAGCTTTACCTTGGACAGTTCCTCTGGAATTTGTCGCTGGCTCTGATGTCTCTACTGGTTAAACAGGAGATATAATTTGTTTTGAGTAAATATAATGGCCAGTATTTTGGTCTCTTTATATTTTATATAAATAATAGTAGTATTTAATAATAGTATTTAGAAGAGGGTTTGCATATATGTCACATTTTGGTCAGTTACCCGGAAGCGCGGCCAAATTGGAGATACACAAATGTAAACAACAAAATGGATTGCGTGGTTAATGTATTATCGAATATATTGTAATTTGTGCTCTCTAAACCAAAAAAAAATGTGTGGAAGTGGACTTAGTAAGAAAAAAATGGCGCAATATTTTGACAAACCGAAGTTAATAGGTGGTAAAAATACAGACGAGCAGTATTAATTAAGATATTAGCCTAATATTTCACCTTCCTGACCAGAAATGGTAAAAACAAACATGAATGTTGTCAAGATTCCTTCCCTGGAAATCCTAGTTCAGTATGGCCAACCACAAACTCCTTTTGTTCTTCATTTTTTTGCACTCTTCTTCTTGATTTGTAACTTTTGTCTATAGTACTCCAAATGTTTTTCCCGATCCGGCCGATTAGTACAGCCTAAAACATGGCAACAATTGACTATTTGTCAATCAGCAATAATCAGCAAAATATGCAAGTATTGTTCGGTTCAGTGGCATTGTTTATGTCCTGTGCCGCCAATATGGCAGACTGATGAAGCACCATAAAAATGTAATTTATTCCTGTGATGGCAAAGCTGAATTTTCAACAGCCATTTCTCCAGTCTTGTCCAGTCGGTGTTAAATTATCCTTTAAAAATCATTCACAATTTAATGCAACCTTGCAAAATAAAACATCATTTCAAATAAATAAATAACCCTCAAAGTTACCCTAAACCAGTGGTTCCCGCCCAAGTTCCTGGAGGCCCCCCACCACTGCATGTTTTCCATGTCTCCTTAATCAAACACACCTGATTCAGATGATCAGCTCATTAGTAGAGACTCCAAGACTTGAAATGGGTGTATCAGACAAAGGAGAGATGCAAAATGTGCAATGTTCAGACACCTTCAAAATTTCTCACGTTATCACGGTTTATTCACTATATTAAAAAAAAATAGAACTCAAGAGTTAAAGGGGTCATATGGTGTGATTTCATATCTTTGGAGTGTTACAAGCTTTTTGTGCATATATAAGATCTGTCAAATTGCAAAGATTAAAGTCTCAAACCCAAAGTGATATTCTTTATAAAAGTTAAGACTCAGCCAAATCCCACGGTGTGGGAAGATTTGCATAACACCACCTAGGGAAAAGGCCAAACTTTTATTCTGTAGTATTGTTGCAACCGTCGCCATGTTGTGGAGATGCTGTTTCATTGCGAAAGTGAAAGTAATTATTTGTCAAAGTTAGTTGTTAGGCTGTCAAATGAGTACACACATAGAAATCAGTGGTTAAGTTGTATTTACAGCACTGTTCTAGAATTGTACAACGCAAATATTCAAGTGTGTGCAGCCCATTTTACGAAGGACTGTTTCCTGAACCTGGGAGTGTAGCTTACAAAGTGGCTGTGAACACTATAAAGTGGGGCAATTCCAACTTTCCAAGGACAGTCTGGTGCGTCTGGCTCACAGCCTGTAAGTACGTTTTCATATTTAAAGAATTTGCTACTGGCTATTCGAAGATGAGTTTTGAGCAGTGTAGAGTAATGCTGCTTGTTTGTCATTTCTATGATCACAAATGCAGACATGTGTTATGTTTACGTGGCGTAAACACGTAAAAAGACAGCATGAGTCATTATATTCAGTAATGATGTCCTCACTGGATGTAACAAATGCATCATTTGAAAACCTGCATCACAATATGGTAGTGAGAGTAACATTTCCGTCACACGCTTTAAGTATTCGGCCAATCACAATGCACCGGATACCTGGCAAATCAGAGCATACCTCGCTTTTCAGAAAATCGACGCATTTCAGAAGGTTGGGGCAGCGAGGAGAAACAATAATGTACAGTATGTGAAAAATAATGTGTTTTTTGAACCTCAAACCGCGTAAACACATTGCATTGCACCAAATACGCAAAGTAATGTTCTTTTTAGCAACATCATATAACCTCTTTAAACTGTGTCAGAACAAATTCATCTTGATAATGTTAGATTACTTTGATAGAAAGGTATGTAACAAAACATGGCCAGGTCAAAGTTTCAAATTAAATATTTGGTCCCAGATTTTACTGGTAGTCCACTGTATAATTCTGGGTATAATATGTCACAGGTAACTTTATTTTGCTATCCTCACTTACATAAATGAAGTATGATGTCCTGCACCCACTAGTAAAAAAATATAAAACATTATATCTAGTGTCTGATTAATTTTTGGCTTGACACATGGCTAATCGTCCGTGTCATATATATGATGATATAATGTCGTATGAGCTGCACACATCCTGTAAGTTGAATGTGTATTAACAGGTCAACAGAGTGTTGCCAGTACGTGGACAGATTTATCACAAGCAGATGTTTTTTTCACATTCCCAGTGTGTGTACCTGTAAAAAGAACATCTCGGCAGTCTGTGGAGTCAACCTGTACCAGAATTAGAAGGCCATCAAGAGGATACAAAGCTTCAGTTCATTAAAAACAAATGGAGACGTCTTTATTTAATCAGCGTTCGTGTTTTATTTATCAGCGTGATTGTATTTTCTCTTTCCTGTGTACCCAGCATGTATCGCATCCTTATCTCCATGAACCTTTCCCCGCGAGTTGATCTGATATGCTGAACGTTAAGTGGCTCTGGCTGCTGATGTGTATTAGCCGCATTAACTCAGCCACTGGCTTTGCTTGATAGAGTCAGTAGCTCCTTACGTCTACTCCGCAATTGTAATGATCACATTAAATGCTGCCCTGTGTGTAAACAAAGGATGAAAGAGACGATGTGTCGGTGACTGGACGAGATTTCTCTGCGGCTCTCTAAGCTGAATTTGGCAGCGCTTATACATGGAGACCTTCATAATGCATTTTATAGAGACAAGCTCATGGGGCCACTGTTCGTAAGATATATTTAATGTTAAAGAGAGTAATGATTGTGGACACAGAGAGAGAGAGAGAGAATGTTCTTTGTTTCTTTTTTTCACTTATACGAGCAGCTAATCAGTCCTCACTCTTGAGTTGGACTGTTGCTATAGCAACATCATTATTCTTGTGTTCTCTTTAATCTGCTTGAGCCTGTTGCGATGAAGTGAGGCTTACTGATCAACCTTGTGCCATTGTGTATGGATCGCAATAATCTGGCAGTCTTGAAATATTGTTTTTCATGCATTGAGGATTATGAGTTTGTCTGTAATATATGTGAAAGGTGAGATAAGGTGTAATTATGATGGCTTACTGAAGAACATAAAATAACATTTTCTGTCTCTAAGCTTCAAGGCTGAGACCACAGCAGAGGGAGTGTTGTGAATGGACAGGTGCTTTTCAATTTGTGTAATGCAAAATTTTTCTTTTGCATTAATCTCCAATAAGAATCAAAGGGTGCTTTTCATGTTTCTTTTGGTGTAAATAGGAGTTTCCTTGAAGATTTATGATTAAACTTTAGGTTTGTTAGTTGTGTTAGAGACAAGATTGCCAAATTAAGGTGATTTTATTAGTATTTAGATTTTTTTTGCACGCTTAGATTCCAGATTACTTCAAATAGTTGTATCTCGGCCAAATATTGTCCTATCCTAACGAACCATACATAAATGGAAAGCTTATTTATTCAGCTTTATATATATTATATATATAAATCTCAATTTCAAACAATTGACCCTTACGACTGGTTTTGTGGTCTAGGGTTATTTTAGTTAACTAAAACAAAAATCATTAAAAAATGGTTATTTTAAATAAATAAATAAAAATGTTAACAGAAATAATCATTACATTAATAATAATAATAATAATAATAATAATAATAATAAATGCAACATTTCCTATTTTCATTTGAACTTTTTGCACTAAAATAACTAAAAATAAATTAAATAAAATTAACTAAAAACTATATGGAATATACACTATTAAAATAATAAAAATGACAAAAACACAACAAAACGACTAAAACTTTAAATAAAATTAAAGTAAAAACTAAAATAATGTATCTGTTACTAAAATAACACTCATTCAGGCTGTGGTGGCAGCATTTAATAAAATGTCTAAAATAAATAACCAATGATAATGAAATATAAATAATTTAAATATTAAATCTATTATTGGAATTAAAGGCACAATATGTAAGATTATTGATTCAAATATTAAAAGTCACTAGAACAGTGTTATATTTTTTGCTGACTTGTGTACTTACATTATCCCAAATGTTTCCAAGAAAGAAGCAGGGAAACAAGCAATTTTAATTATTACTGTTTGTATTACTTTCTTTTGGAGAAAGCATAACAGTCAACTTAGATCACATGTGCCTTGATAACCAATGACATTATAGCCTTTACGTCATTGAATTTCAGTCAGTTGTGCGACACTCAGTCGCCGTTTACAGATACTCTAGGCATGAATGGAAAGTGCTGTAAGATAAATTCCACCTGTTATAAAAAGTCATTGACTTCTCTTATAAAACAACATTTTTCATGGTAAACTCTAAGAATAGTTTAATCAAAAACTATTGTTTAGTGTAAAACATGTTGAAGATTAGCTGATAGGCTGTCGATTCATTAAATGGTGTTTATTCAGCGTAGTAAAGCCTCTCCTCCATTGATATCCTTCCCTGCGCAGGCTTGCCTTCCAGTGGCTTTGATTTTAACTAGTGTCCCACCCCCTGTCATTGCGTCACCTGCCTATCATATACCCTCGATTTATGGTTATATTTTGTAGAAAACATGGAAACACCAACTGTATTTTCCCTGTCTTTGTTCCTGTTTGGTTCCTGTTTTTCCTTATTTGGTCATGTTCCTGAATTGCCCTGATTAGTTATTCTGTTTCACCTGGTCCCAGTTAATTATCCTCATTAGTTCCTTGTTTGTTTAGTATTTATAGCCTATAGCCTTTCCCTTCCCCAGTTTATTTTTCCTGTCTAATGTCATTTTTATATGGTTGTTTTCTCCTTGTTTTTCCAAGTGGATTTATTAAATATTCTTTTTGAGTGGACTTTCTGGCTCCTTCGTGCTCCGCTGAATTCGAGTCATGTGTTGTGCTTGTCTCTCATTAGCAATTGCTTCAGCAGCCATCATCTTGCTTCCACAGCTTTCAGCCTTTAATAAATCTTTTAGTTTTAAATCTTTTAATTTTAATCGCCACACTCAATCGCAGCATTATTAAACAACGCCTTTGTTTCTTTGTTTGTTTTGAATATGTACCCTCTAGCAGCAAAAATTTCATACTGTCTTTAAATACATTATTTATAATATTTATCGAAAGGTTGTAATATTAAAATCTAAGGGACCATCTAAAAAACTACACACACACGCAAAAAAAGAAAAAAAAAAAACGGAATGCATAGCAGATTATTTGATACATCTCTGTCCATTGCAGATGTGGACACCACTAAAGATCCTTGCCAGAAGGTCAAATGCAGCCGACATAAGGTGTGTGTTGCCCAGGGGTACCAGCGTGCTGTGTGTGTCAACCGCAAAAAGCTGGAGCACAGGTGAGCCCTTCAGTTACAGGACTGTCTTCATGCATATAACAAAAAAACATGACAGGATAGTGTTTGTTTTTTTAAGGTATGAATAAAAGAAACTGGGTGACATTCTAGGCACTGTGCAGAATGTAACTGTGCAGCAAAAAATGAGACAGGGTCATACAAATTTGGTCCTAGAATTATGGTGCAAAAACCTTGAGTAACATTTTAAATTGACCCTAGAGGAAATTTAAATGATTAGAGTTGTTATGGTTCCTTTATTTCCATAAGTGTTAGAAAATGTTCACTCACTTGTGAAGAGAAAGTCATATTTTCATAGAGGTGAAATAAGAGCAATTTATTAAAGCAGGCATGTTTTGTCAGGTGGCACATTGTGAGGTACACAGATTTAGTCCCTGGACGTTTGTTCTTTTTACAAATTGAACTTGTTCCTGAGGCCATTCCTTAGGGGGGTGGTTCTCATTGTAGCACACAACTAACTACAGAGAACATTCTGTTGACTTTAAATAAAAAAAAACAGGCCAATGATGCACTGTTCCTGTGCATTTGAGTGACCAATAACCAAGCATGCCTTAGTTTATATTATAAATTGAAAGGTTTTTGAGGAAAACATTTCAGGATTTTTCTCCATATAGTGGACTTCAATGAGGATCAATGGGTTAAAGGTCCAAATTGCAGTTTCAATTCAGCTTTAAAGAGTTTTATATGATCCCAGCTGAGGAACAAGTGTCTTATCTAGCAAAACGATTGGTCATTTTCTAAAAAACAAAACAAAAAAATTAATAAGATTAATATACTTTTTAACCACAAATGCTCTAATTGTCTCCTCTAACTTTAAAATCAGCATTCGACTTTCTTTGCACGTTCGCTTTGTAAACACTAGGTCGGTACATCCGCTAAATTCACGTGATCTTTCCAACCTGACCACTTTTTTTTAGAAACAAAATGACCCTTATTCTTCAGCTGGGATCGTGTAGAGCCCTTTGAAGCTGCATTGAAACAAAAAACAAACAAACATGGGGTTGAGTAAATTATCAGGAAGTTTTTATTCTGGAAGTGAGCTAATCCTTTAATAATGATGTGTTTCAGGTTGAAGCAGCAAGTCATTAGACAGCAGCAGGAGAGTAACTGTCAGCCTTGCCCAGTATCTTCCTCTGGTCCTGTTTGTGGCTCCGATGGACACAACTACGCCTCTCAGGTACACTGCATTCAACTTCCTTTAATTGTATTAAAATAAGCTGAACTGCAGAGAAATTGATCATATGGATATGATCAATTTCTCTGCAGTTCAGCTTATTTGAATACAATTGGATTTGTTGCACTTTTGTGCTTGTTCAGAGTTTCTGTCAGTAGTTTTTTTGGGTCGAATTAGGTAACCAAAAACTGTGCTTTATATTCTCTAAATCAGTAATTCCCAGCCAGGGATTGTTTTAGCTTTGTTAAAGGCAAAATATGTAAGATTTTTAAATTAAAATATCCAAAAACCATTTTATAACAGAACTTTTAACACACTCAAATGTATCTAGTATGATAAAACAGCGCTGCTTTTCCTACATACGCATAACTGGAAAAAGGGGAAGCGGTCAGCTGTGGCATAATAGAAGCTCCTCTGTTTTCGAGCAGTGGCTTGCGCTCATCCTTCATTAGCAGTTGCTTCAGCATCCTCTTTTCGCTTCCACGACTTTCAGCTCCTCTCTGCTTCATACTACAGTGACCTTAATAAGTCTTCAATACATTAGCTCATCAATGGACATGATTTCTGCCCAAGTCCTGTTGGATTGCATCGGCTGTGGGGATAAAGACAATAACTCCTATGATCCACACTCTATCACAGCGTCATCAAACTACGCCTTTAGTTCTTTGTTTGTTTTGAAAATGTGCTCTCTAGTGGTGAAAACTTACATATTGTGCCTTTAAATCTTAAAAACAAATTGAACGACTGTGGCTGACAGTTGATTAAAATATCTAATCATGATTAATCATGTAACTGCATTCAGTTCCTTTACATCCAACATTTGTGTAAATTGGTGATATATTTCTGTCACATACTTGTTGAGCTTCTGAATTCCACCACATAAGAAAGACCACATATATATTTCTTTAATTTTGTTAAATGTTCCATCTGGATTCACTTATAAAGAAATTTGCCACTAGGTCTTGCTTGGAGAAAGTTTCCTCATGAATGCCCCCGGAACATTTTCCCAGATAGCACACAACCATTTGTGAAAGACAAATAGGACACGTCTCATTAAAGAGAAGGAAAACTACTTAGTAAGCCTGTTGTTTTAAGTGAAGCATTGTAATAATGGCCAAAAAATGGCCAAAAATCAGTAAAACTTTACAATAAGGTTCCATTAGTTAATGTTAGTTAATGTATTAACTAACGTGAATGAACAATACATACAATTATTACAGTATTTATTAATCTTTAAAAATGTTGATAAAAATACAGTCATTCATTGTTAGTTAATGTTAGTTCACTGTGCATTAACTGTGTTAACAAGCACAACTTTTGATTTTAATAATGCATGTTGAAATTAACATGAAATAACTAATAAATGCTGTGGAAGTGTTTATTCTTAGTTCACATTAACTAAAGTAGTTAACTAATGAGCCTTATACAATATCAATATAATGCAAAATTTTATAAAACTGAATTAACACCAACTAAGGTATAATCCTTTCACTATCTTGTAACTTCTACTTGGTTTTGGAGTATGAATGCATCATGATGTTATTTCTATTCTTGTTATTCAGTGCCATTCTCTATTATTTTCTGTGTGACTCATGGATCAATCTGCTTGCGCAGTATGGGTAATGGTGTCTATTATACCTTGTATTCTGGCCCTTGACATCCTTAAAAGTCAAAGAATTGTCTGAAGAGAGTCTGGCTACTTGGGGATGAAAGAACCATTCTGTTGAATTATGTATTATCTCTATTATATCTATTTCTGACCTTGTGAGGGAAGAAATGAAGGTTGACATCAGCTTCTTTTAATGGAGATGTCTTGTCTGAACCAGCGATTTTCACTCGTCTGTAGAAATAATTGTGCTCTATTTTGGCTTAACAATTCATGGCACAGAACTGGAGCATGTGACACTGGACAAGTGTTATAGTGGCGCTGCTTATTCTTTGTGTGTTATGTGTGTGTGTTGCACCTGAATTTAGTGCAAACTGGAGCAGCAGGCTTGTCTCACAGGAAAGGAGTTGAAAGTAAGATGTGCTGGTCTCTGTCCCTGTACCGTCACCGCGGCTCCTGCTACAGATGTGGACAGCAAACACGGTATTTACCTGCCACACACTTCCAAAAGCGGCAATTTGGTCTTGCAAAGCTTGTTAAAGGCATAGATTAGCCAAAAATCATTTACTTAAAGGGATAGTTCACCCAAAAATGAGTAGTTAATACTCACTCTCATTTTTTTCTAAACCCGTAAGACGTTTGTTTATCTTTGGAACAGAAATTACGATATTTTGGATCCGAATGCTTTCTGACCCTGCAAAGACAGCAATGCAACTGACACGTTCAAGGCCCAGAAAGGAAGTAAGGACATTGTTAAAATAGCCCATGTGACATCAGTGGAATGAACTATTATATGAACTATCCCTTTAAGAAAAAAGGTCCAGCTTTTAAGTTTATATGATCATATTCTGATAATAATAATGAATGGTCTTATTCTGAGATTGCTTCAGATGCCATTTGTCTCTTTCACATCCCTTGTGCAGTCTGCAGCCCTCGCTCTAACAAAGGCTTTATTGATTTATCAACGGACTATGCTGCTCTTTTTCTTTCTTTGCTGCTTGCTTTGTGAATTTCTGCTGACTTTGATTATGTCTGATTTATGTCTGCGGTCTCTGCAGGCTTTTCTTGTCAAATTCAGAATGGCAAAAGCAGGACGATCGGTTCTTCACTCTTTAATACCAGCGTCTGCCAACACTCCCTTATCTCCTTTCACTGTCTCTGTCTCTCTTCTTTTTTTTTTTGGTCCATAGAGAGTTGCACAGGGCAGGACCTGGCAGATCTGGGAGATCGCCTGCGGGACTGGTTCCAACTGCTCCAAGGCAACGGCAAGCAGAACAACACAGGGAATCCTGTAGCCAGTTCTGCATCAAGTGAGGGTCTAACATTTATTTAGCCAGTGATTTTATATTTAGAAATATCAGTGAACTGTGTTACAGCAGCTTCCTATACACACTCTACTGATCAGCAACATACAAAGACTCTAGCCTCTTTTAGTTTGGTTGTATAATTTCATAAAATGCCACAAATGCATAGTATTTTTAAAAATGGACCTATGATAAATGGCACTAATAAAACTGCTGTATAAAACTTTGTAGATTCAAAGCTATTATGTTTGACTTGTGTTCTATTCTGATGGCCAAATAGCACCAGCAGCATTTTATCCACTCCATATTGCTGAATTGTGAAACGCAGCTAAATGCTTGATCACTACATTTACACCTGCACTAACAATCAAAAGTTTTTGTTTAAGATTTTTAATGTCTCTTCTGCTCACCAAGCCTGCATTTATTTGATCCAAAGTACAGCAAAAAAAGTAAAAATTAGAAAAATCTTTACTGTTTAAAACAACAGTTTTCTATTTGAATAGATTTTAAAATGTAATTTATTCCTGTGATTTCAAACCTGAATTTTTAGCATCATTACTCCAGTCACATGACCCCTCAAAAATCATTCTAATATTTTGATTTGCTGCTCCAAAAACATGTATTATTATTATGTTAAAAACAGCTGAGTATATTTTTAAGGTTTCTTTGATGAATAGAATGTTTCTCAATAGAACAGCATTTATCTGAAAAAGAAACCTTTGTAACATTATTAATGTCTTTATCATCACTTTTGATCAATTTAAAGCATCCTTGCTAAATAAAAGTATTAATTTGTATAATTTCTTTCCCCCCCCAAAAAAGAAATTATACTGACTCCAAGCTTTTAAATGGTATAGTGTATAATGTTTCAAAAGGTTTTATTTCAGATAAATGTTGATCTTTGGATCCTTCTATTCATCAAAGAATCCTAAAAATAAAACTAATCAACTATTTTAAATATTGATGATAATAATAATAATAATAATAAAAGTTTCTTTAACAGCAAATCAGTATATTAGAATATTTTCTGAAGGATCATGTGACACTGAAGACTGGAAAACGATTTAGGTTTGATCACAGGAGTAAATTACATTTTAAAATATATTAAAATAGAAAAGAGTTATTTAAAATAGTAAAACTATTTCAAAGTTTTAATGTTTGCTGTACTTTGAATCAACTAAATGCAGGCTTGGTGAGCAGAAGAGACTTCTTTAAAAAACATTTAAAAACTTTTGACTGGTGTACGACAATTTAAAATGTACATTTTATGGTAGAAAAATGACCAGATTAACCTTTTGTCCATCATTTTCATTAGAGCAATTTACTTTTTTATCAGCAACATTTGAACAGCAGTTTTGCTTTTAAAAGGACATTAATTAAATGTGATGCATTTTAGGAAAAGATGGCTCTTAGAAACCAGTTTAAAAATGCAGAGTTTTAAGCTAGTATTTCTCTGTGTTAAAACGTACCATGTGATTGTTTGTGCACAGTTGTGGACCGAACTCTTGTTGCAACCTGCAAGGACTCTATTGGCTGGATGTTCTCTAAGCTAGACACGAACAATGACCTGTATCTGGATCAAGCTGAGCTGTCTGCCATTAATCTGGACAAGTATGAAGTGTGCATACGGCCTTTCTTCAACTCCTGTGACTCCTACCGCGATGGCAAAGTTTCCACAGCCGAGTGGTGCCTCTGCTTTTGGAGAGAAAGTAAGCTTTTATTATCTCTATACAATTGAACCAAGCCTTAAAGGATTTACAGATAATTTACTCACCCTTTTGTCACCCAAAATTTTCATGTCTTCCTTTCTTCAGTCATAAAGAAATTATGTTTTTTGAGGAAAACATTTCAGGAATTTTCTCCATGTAGTGGACTTCGAGTTTGAACTTCCAAAATGCAATTTAAATACAGCTGCAAAGGGCTCTAAATGATCCCAGCCGGGGAAGAAGGGACTTATCTAGCAAAACAATTGGTTATTTTCTAAAAAAAAATATTACAATTTATGTACCTTTTTAATGTGCACTCCGGTTCAATACAGTTAGGGTATGTCAAAAAACTCCAATCTCATTTTCTCCTCCAACATCGCTCAAAATCATCCTACATCGCTGCAGAAGTACCGACCCAGTGTTTACAAAGTAAACGTGCAAAGAAGGTCAAACTCCCTTTACAAAAAAAGGTAAAAAAGCGATGTAGGATGATTTTGAAGTTGGAGGAGAAAATGAGATGGAAGTTTTTTGACATAACCTGTCTTGATCCGGAGTGCACAGAGTGGGCATGTGCATCACAGAGCTAGACAAGATGAGCATTTGTGGTTAAAAAGTTCAATTAAATTCAATTCAAGTTTATTTGTATTGCGCTTTTCACGATACAAATCGTTGCAAAGCAGCTGTACAAAAATGTAGGCTACTACAATATATTTAGTAGCTTATTAGTGGTAACTACTGTATGTCAAGTCGATGTTACATATGGTATAAATGTTAAGATCAGTAATGGTGTAATCAAACAAATGTATAAATTGTAATTTTTTTTTAGAAAATAACTAATCGTTTCACTAGATACAGTGAGAGAAAAAAAAATCTGCTGATTTCGTTTGCCCACTAACAAAGAAATTATCAGTCTATAATTTTAATGGTAGGTTTATTTGAACATTGAGCGACAGAATAACAACAAAAAATCCAGAAAAACACATTTCAAAAAAGTTATAAATTGATTTGCATTTTAATGAGTGAAATAAGTATTTCACTCTTTCGCAAAACATGACTTAGCAAAAACATTGTTGGCAATCAAAGAGGTCAGACATTTCTTGTAGTTGGTAACCAGGTTTGCACACATTTCAGAAAGGTATTTTGTCCCACTCCTTTTTGCAGATCTTCCCCAACAAATTAAAGGTCCCATATTGTACACATTTCTGGAGGTTTATTTTAGTTGTTGATGTCCTTAAGAATATATATTTGCGGTATAAGTGCCAAAATCCATCTCAATATATTTTTACAGCTCCTTTTTAGGAGCTCTGTCAAAAACAGGTCGATTTTGGCCCATCTAATTAATATTCATGAGCCTCTCTTCTGATTGGCCTGTTGTTTTCTGAGTGACGCACAGCCAGGCCAATCACAGGTAACTACGGTCATGTATCTTTGTAGCCGAACCCAGAGCAATAGAGAGAGCCTAGCCTGCTGATACTGAACAAGATATTTCAGAATGATCATTAATGTTTTTTTCTTTTTCAAACACCGAATGCAGTAAGCTACATAACTGTTGCTTTAGTAAAGCCCATTTCACAATGCGCGCTGATTCTGGAAAATTACGGGAACTGTGTGAACCAAAGCCAGAACCATAAAGGCAGTGTTGTAGTGATGATGCACGTTATCATGTGACTCTTCACAACGAAAAAATACGTGCAAAGTGGAATGAAGCGGCGATCGGGCAGAGCCAGCTCCTCACTATCAGCGCTGAAGCACAGTTTGTTCAGGTTAGTTTCAGTTTAGTGAAACGTACGCGTCGCATTACATCTCACATCCAAACGTCACATGTCTTTATGGGTTGTGTGTAAAGCACGCACAGATTCCGGAAAACAACTGTGAATGAACCAAATTAAACAATTCCGGAACAAATCATGGGACAGATTATGCATGTATTTACCGGAATCGCTGTGTGAAAGAGGCTGAAGTTGACGTGCCACTGGTCTCTTATATTCACGTTGTTCTGAAGCCTGTGCAATGATGTAGTTTCGACATCTATAGACTGAACAGGGTTTTCTAGATTAGTTTCTGTGTTGTTGTTGCTTAGCAATGTTATGGACGCGATGTTGTCTGGGTTTGACAAAAGGAGGGTGGGACGGTGGTTGGTGCTCGGGGTGGTGACTGAAGCCGGTGACTGAGTAGATCGGACGTCACATCGTTACGGAAGTCACAGCGGCTCGTGAAAATGATCAGCTACTTTAAGCAGGCTGTGTGCAGTTTACTGTGGATTGACTGTTTTGAAACTCATATGGTTACATAGCCCCTAGACCTCAGTTATCATGAAAAAAGCCAGGAAATTTCGATTTTGACAATATGGGACCTTTAAGGTTTCGAGGCTGACGTTTGGCATCTCGAACCTTCAGCTCCCTCCACAGATTTTCTATGGCATTAAGGTCTGGAGACTGGCTAGGCCACTAAAGGACCTTAATGTGCTTCTTTTTGAGCCACTCGTTTGTTGCCTTGGCCGTGTGTTTTGGGTCATACCCATCCAAGACCCATTTTCAATCCCCTGGCTGGCTTCAATGCCCTGGCCCTGATGGTACATGGCCCTGTCCATCGTCCCTTTGATGCGGTTCAGTTGTCTTGTCCCCCTAGCAGAAAAACACCCCCAAAGCATAATGTTTCCACCTCCATGTTTGACGCTGAGGATGGTTTTCTTGGGGTCATAGGCAGCATTCCTCCTCCTCCAAACACGGCGAGTTGAGTTGATGCCAAAGAGCTTGATTTTGGTCTCATCTGACCACAACCCTTTCACCCAGTTCTCCTCTGAATCATTCAGATGTTCATTGGGAAACTTCAGATGGGCCTGTGCATGTGCTTTCTTGAGCAGGGGGACCTTGTGGGCACTGCAGGATTTCAGTCCTTCACTGCATAGTGTGTTACCAGTTGTTTTCTTGGTGACTATGGTCCCAGCTGCCTTAAAATCATTGACAACATAATCCTGTGTAGTTCTGGGCCGATTCCTCACCATTCTCATGATCATTGAAACTGCACGAGATCTTGCGTGTGAGCCCCAGACCGAGGGGGATCGACAGTTTTGTGTTTCTTCCATTTGTGAATAATCACACCAACTGTTGACACCTTTTCACCAAGCTGCTTGGCGATGGTCTTGTAGCCCATTCTTGTGTAGATCTACAATCTTGTCCCTGACGGACAGTTCTTTGGTCTTGGCCATGGTGGAGAGTTTGGAATCTGATTGATTGATTGCTTCTGTGGACAGGTGTCTTTTACACAGGTAACAAACTGAGATTAGGAGCACTCCCAGGGGATACATTTTTTTTTCCTCACTGTGACTCGTGGGCATCATAGAAGTCCACTATATGGAGAAAATCCTTCGTTCATCTTTGGAAAACAAATTAAGATATTTTTGTTGAAATCCAAGAGCTTTCTGACCCTGCATAGACAGCAACGCAACCACATTCAAGGCTCAGAAAGGTAGTAAGGACATCGTTAAAATAGACCATGTGAGATCATTGGTTCAACCTTAGTTATATTAAGCTACACATTTGTGAGAATACATTTGTGCAATATACAATATATGAAAAAAAATATTATCGGTGCAATACATATATTTACAAAAATATCTTAGTTTCAAATCCTAATCAATAGTGTTAACTCTGACTAAAATTAGAAGGCATTTTAGTAAAATTGGTTAAAACAAAAATGAATGAATATGACATGGCAAAAATGCTGACTAAATTGACAAAATATTTTCATCCAAATGCAACTCAAAAAAAGTCACACTGGAAAAGAACAATTATTTTCACTTAAAATCAGCTCTAACCTGGATCATTGCCTCAGCATTGCACATTTGTGCCCTGCACCCTGCTGGTCAGTGCCACGGTCCACAGTTTGCTCTGCTTGGTTATATCAGCGTGACAGAAGGGGGACACATGGCCGAACATCAGTGCCAGCACTAGTCCGTGTCTGAGCGTGTTGAACACCGCTTCAGAGAGTTGGGGCTTTCAAATCTGAAATAATGTTTGAATTGGATTTGAGGGGCATATTTGGTTTCCATTACAATAGCCCAGAAGACGATACTGCATGCAAAAACCTGACTCCTAGCAGAGAGCATTTATTTTACGTCAGCACGCACTGGACTGGTGTTAAAGATAAAGAAGTCACCAATCGGTGGAGGCAGGGCTTTAGAAAAATCCATCTGTGTGCCCAGAGTTCTGCAGACTCATGCTACTAACTCATTCAGTTTGCACTGGATTAAGTTTAATTGGTTTTCTAAATATAATCAAACATTAAAGGGGGGAGGGAGAACCGTATGTTTGGATTATTGTAATCCAAATCTTTCATTTCCTCTACAAACACCCCCTTTGGATAGAAAATGAAAGATGGGAGAGCTGGAGAAGGCGTAAATTGACCTTTAGCTGTTTGTGGCATGTGGAGAGAGTGATTTAGAGTATTCATTTTGACGAGACGCATAAGTCTGGAGGAATTGCTATTCCGTGTGTGTTGCTAGGGTGACTGACAGCCAGTGTGTGTGTGTGTCAGCGGGGGAGAGCGTAGGTCTGTTTGCATGTGCATGTGTTTATCGGCAACATGCTCTACATATTAATGAGATTCGTCAGTGTGTGAGTGTGTTCTTTTGTTTGAGGAATTCCTTTGAGTGTGTGTGTTTACTTAAACCATGAAGCATGGCAAGTTTCTTGACACAAACAGACATATGCTCCACTGTGCATCGCACTGGAGGGGCACAGAGCTGTATCTTAGCAGTATCTTAACACACACACACACACGAAACCAGCCTGGCTGTTGTTTGATGTGATTCTGCTCACGATATGTGGCTGGGCACTCTCATCTCTCCTGGGTAGGGCACAGTTGCTTTTGGCCTGTCACACTTTGTCTTCCCCTTGTATTTCCCCCGGTGGATAGGAAATGGCCATTGCAGAGGGAAAAACAACATCATTGTTGGTTGTTGACAGCCTGCTCAGCCTGGTCAGACAGAAACCCGCTGCATTTTTTTAGACTTGACCTGCCCGGTCACATACAACTGTGAAACATGATCGTGATGATGCTTTGCCAAATATTCCAGTATGTGCTGCACTGATTTATTTATTAAAGGAAACGATCTGTCATCGTTTACCAATCTTTGTGTCATTCCCAAACCTGTATGACCCTATGTGGAATATAAAAGATGATGTTTGGGAGAATGTCCAAGCTGATCTTTTCCACACAGTGGAAGTAAATGGGGACTAGGGCTGTCAAGCTTCACATATGATTTGTATGCTACTTTCTAGATTCATACTCATATGTGACCCTGGACAACAAAAGCAACTGTGTCTTAAGCAGCACAGCATATTTGTAGCAGTAGCCAATAATACATTGTATGGGTCAAAATAATACATTTGTTCTTTTATGCCAAAAATCATTAGGATATTAAGATCATGTTCCATGAAGATATGTCTGTAAATGAAGCAAAACTTAATTTTTGATTAGTAATATGCTTTGCTAAAAACTTAATTTGAACAACTTTAAAGGCGATTTTTTTTTCAATAATTCGATTTTTTATGCACCCTCAGATTCCAGATTTTCAAATAGTTGTATCTCAGCCAAGTAATTCCTAATAAACCATACATCAATAGAAAGTTTATTTATTCAGCTTTCAGATGATGTTTATTCTCAATTGTAAAAAATTTACCCTTATGACTGGTTTTGTGGTCCAGGGAGACGCATACAATTTAGTATGATGACTGAAATATTGCTTGATAGCAGCATCTGAAATAATACTGTATTTTGTTTTAACAATGTGTGAGCTGACGTTTTAGTATGTTGCAAAAACCAAACAAAACCAGTCCACACATTTACTGTGTCATGTAGTCTATTAGAAAACAGTTGGAATGCCAACAAAAATAGTTCCAACCAAGCTGAAACAGAAGAGTTATGTGAATTTGCCTTTTGGAACAAATTGTTTCTATGAATGATTCAGTAACTCATTCATAATGTAATTTGCTTGATTTCTGACTGAGCAACCCACTTCAAAGCTGAATAAATAACTTGACTGAATATTTTTTTCATTAAGACAGGGACTTGCTGGCTACCTACTGGCAGTGTTATTTTTATATTTAACATTTAATATATAATTTTATTTTTAAAATCATTTCATATTCCAGTATTTACAGTTTTATTTTTTTTAAAGACTACAGTGTAATAAGGTTACAAACTGTCAGCATTAATAATGTTTTAATGCATGGTGAATAAGTAATGAATGATTAATGATGGGCCGTTGAATTATTAGAAAATAACGCACACCTGAGGTGGTGATGCAGCCATGACGTGAAGCGGAGTGTGCAATATTTTCTAATAATTCAACAGACTGGAGTCAGTTACTCCGCTTATACTATGGTTACCACACCACAAGACATTGTACAGATGTTGTACTTAAATACATTGGGCTGTTTTTTTGTCTTTAAAGCGCTCTTGTAAGTATTATTCAATTCTTACACATATCATCCCACACCTCCATTGCTAATTCCAAAATGTCATTTTAGACCTAGTAAGAGAGGCTTGAGCCACTGATAGTAATGCAGTTTTTAATGCAGTTATGGGAGAGAGAGAGAGAAAGAGAGAGATTAAGCGTGTGTGAATTACCTGAGTCTGTGCGTCTCTTAAGTATGCCCCTTTTTACAAGATGTAATTTTGGTCTTGGGTGTCCCAAGAATGTGCCTGTGAAGTTTTAAGATCATTTATCAGATCTTTTATTATATAATCTGGAAAATGTCATTTTTGGGCGCGTCTAAAAAAAAGAGCTGTTACATAATAATCAGAATAATATAATCAGAATGAGCTTTATTCAGAATCAGAATGAGCTTTATTGCCAGGTGTTTACATACTAGGAATTTGTTTTAGTGACAAAAGCTCCACAGTGCTACAGAATGACAGTGACAAGACGATACATATTATAAAAAGAACAATATACAAGTATACAAGACAGACAATGTGCAAAAATAGCAAAGACATTTGAATGGAAGTAAGTATGTGCATTAAATAAATAACTGAAAAATGAATAAAGAGTGTATAGTGTTGTATGTTCCACGATCAAGTGTTCATGAGATGGATTACCTGAGGAAAGAAACTGTTTCTGTGTCTGGTCGTTCTAGTGCTCAGTGCTCTGTAGTGCTGACCGGATGGTAACAGTTCAAAAAGCGAGTGTGCTGGATGTGAGGGGTCCAGAGTAATTTTGGCAGCCCTTTTTCATACTCTGGATAAGTACAATTTACATGCAATAAGCTGCATATTCTCACCCCATCTTTAGAGGAGGGTGTAGCATATACATATCTGCTCTGCACACCTACAGCAATAAACAGTCGGTAGCCGCAACATGACTGAGAGCGAGAGAACCAGTGTTCAGCTAACGTTAGCTAACCACTATAACGACATGACATTCACAAAGTGAATGTAAAATGTGGGCGGGGCCTAAACAATGTGATGTCACATTGCTTAGAGAATCAAAATGACATGCCTTGTGATTTGATTTAATAGGGATTAAAAATAAGAAGGAGGTGGATTTTTATTATTGTAGGGTGGTTGTGTTCATACACCGCCAACACATTTATGTCTAAACACCATGCAAAAGTGGATTTTGCATAATAGGTGCCCTTTAACAGTGTTCAGCAGCAGTGTCACTACTAATAGCGAAACTGTAAGTTTATCTGCTTCAACAACAGAGGCATTATTACCTCGCTAGTGAGAAATGTCATGTAGCTTTTAAGTTGTGAAACAATTTTAATGATAAAACCATCAAAGTAGTAGTGCTAACAATACGTTTCTGTGCGCACTTCTGTGTGTGCGAGTGTGTCCATTTGTAAGGAAAAGAGAGCGTACATAAGAAAATGTAATTTTGTGGCAAAAACATGGAAATAATTTGTCATTTTTATCCTGTTGTTTACTATATTTATTTGAAAATAATTGCACACCTTAGAATGTTTGTCAGCCAATCAGATTAAAGCGTTCATCAGCCCTGCAGTATAAAGAAAAATAAGTAGTTCTGTAGAGCGATCTAAAGAGGATACCTTTGTAAAAAAAAATTAAAAAAATATTCGTTTTCATTTTGGGGCATATTGGTTGAACATTATGCCAAATAACTATTTTTGTGTTCCTCAGAAGAAAGTCATTTTGGTTTTGAATGACCTGAGAGTGAGTAAATGATGACAGAATAAATAAATAAATAATAATAATAATAAACGTTGCTGTAATTTATTGTAAGAAGTTTGTATATTTCCACTCATTAAAGAGAAAACTGCAATATATAAATATTTCAAAATAGGTGTTGATTTTGTTCAAAACATATTCAAAACAAGTTCTGTTACTCAAAATGTAATTTACTCATTCTTTTAATGAATTACATTGCCATAAAACTAAAGATTAGAACTATCTATTGTGCCACTTTTGAAAAGCGTGTGTTTGGGTGTGATTTGATTGTGCGGCTGCATGGAGAGCAGCCCTGGTGTAATGCCGCCTCATCTGGGAGTTGGTGGGGGAGCTCGTGTGAAGCGTTTGTCTGGAGGAGATTAGCGCTGGCTCTTCCCTAAAGGCACTGATTGTTTTTCTTCCACAGAGCCTCCCTGCCTGGCTGAGCTAGAGCGAATCCAAGTGCAAGAAGGAGCCAAGAAGAAACCGGGTAAGAAAGAACACTCTGCTGAGACTCACTCACTGTACTATCTCGGGAAGAGCAAATTAAGGTGTGAAGGAGAGGAACAAAGGGAGAACCAGAGAAAGAGGTTATATAGAATGTATACAGCTGAAAGAAAAATGAATGGAAGAAAGACTGTCTGTAAAAGGAAAAAGCGAGGTAGAAAAGAGGTCAAATGTAAACTCTGAAAGACAAAGAGGGCAGCTTTGGCAGAAGTGACTCTAGAGGAGTTTCATTTAACAGATGACAAGCACAAGGCTGGGATTAGCCCCTAATCAGGTGTGTGGATTAGAGCGGCGCTCATGGCTGCAGGCAGTGCTGTATGTTTGGCTGCAGCGCTCTTAGGACTCTCCAAGGACGTGCTGCAGATGCTTCAGCCTATCAGAAGCAGACGAAATGCAAACATTCCCTGAAGACTGAGAACAAATAATAATGTATATAATACAAATAAATAGTTTCATTGTTATTTTGAAAGATTAACCAATGTTTACTCTTGGATACGTTTATTATAAAATTTCAGTGGGAAAAAAATCTCTAAATCTTTTTTATGTCAAAACAGGGATATGATATATAAATGTGTTTGATACAGTTGAGGTCAAATGTTTACATATACCTTGCAGAATCTGTAAAATGTTAATTATTTTACTAAATTAAGAGAGATCATACAAAATGAATGTTATTTTTTATTTAGTACTGACCTGAATAAGATATTTCACATAAAAGGCGTTTACATAAAATAGTTGAATTTATAAAAATGACCCAGTTCAAAAGTTTACATACGCTTCATTCTTAAACTGCCTGCTGTTCCTCAGAAAAATCCTTCAGGTCCCACAAATTATTTGGTTTTTCAGCTATTTATATTTGAACACTTTCCAACAATGACTGTATGATTTTGAGATGCATCTTTTCACACTGAGGACAACTAAGGGACTCATATGCAACTATTACAGAAGGTCCAAACACTCACTGATGCTCCAAAAGAAACAATGCAATAATTTGAAGAAGTATTCTTCTGTATCTTCTGAAGGGCAGTACTAAATGAAATATATTTAGGTAAAATAAGAAAAATGTACACATAGTTTACACCCCTGGCTCTTAATGCATGGTTTTTCCTTCAGGAGCATCAGTGAGCGTTTGAACCTTTTGTAATAGTTGCATATGAGTCCCTAAGATGGACCTCAAAATTATACAGTCATTGTTGGAAAGGCTTCAAATACACAAAATGCTGAAAAACCAAAGAATTTATGGGACCTGAAGGATTTTTCTATGGAACAGTGGGCAGTTTAACTGTTCAGGACAAACAAGGGACTCATGAACAACTATTACTAAACAAACAAACAAACAAACAAACAAAAAAACACAGCTGTGGATCATTCATGTAACAACACAGTATTAAGAATCAAGCGTATGTAAACTTTTGAATGGGGTGGGTCAATTTTACAAATTCAACTATTAATTTCTCTCGTGGACTGTATG
This sequence comes from Garra rufa, assembly GCF_049309525.1. Taxonomy (NCBI): domain Eukaryota; kingdom Metazoa; phylum Chordata; class Actinopteri; order Cypriniformes; family Cyprinidae; genus Garra; species Garra rufa. The sequence goes on along the minus strand of NC_133362.1, from coordinate 22,450,336 downwards.
TAAACACCTTTTATGTGAAATATCTTATTCAGGTCAGTACTAAATAAAAAATAAAATGCATTTTGTATGATCCCTATTATCTTGGCAAAATAATGAACATTTTGCAGATTCTACAAGGTGTATATACATTTTTGACCTCGACTGTACATATTCAGAGAGCATTTAAAAAAACATAATATTCCAGAGGTGCATTGTGTGTTTCCAACTTTCTCAGCCATGTTAAATGTACATTTTTATTAACAGAAAAGATGACAGTCATAAAATCATGAGTAAAGAAAAGCCTAATCTAGAACCAACTGTGTTTAACCCTATAATGCATTAATAGTTAAATCATACTGTAAAAAATTGTTTAAATTTGATTACTTTTAATTAACTGAAATTAAACTGAAATATAATTATATTCTGAGAAAAGTAAAATCTGTCTATTGCAATGTAAGATTATGGTAAATATTCCAGAGGTTCATGGAGCACCACCACTTTTGTCAGCCTTGTTTAATTTATGTTGTCATAAATATAAAATACAATGGCATAAAAAGAAGACATGTAGAATTATGGCCCAGTGTCAAAGTAATAGCCTAACCTAGAAAACATAAATCTGTCCTTAAACCTCTGATGCATTAATTATTCAATCACAATGGAAAAAAATGAAGTTTTCACATAGTTTCACATAATATATGTTATATATATATATATATGTATGGGTGTGTATGTGTGTGTGTGTGTATATATATATATATATATATATATATACATACATACATGCATATAATCTAAAGTTTTTTATCAAATGTAAATTCATGTCTGTCCCAGTCACATATTCTTGGTTAAATAAGCATTACTTACACTATCAGAAAAATATAATCAGTATTCTTTTTATTAAAGCCAAGTATGAATCTAATCAAGTTAGTGTTTTTAAGCATTTTACATTTATTCCAAAATAATAACTCAAGGCAGTAACAATTTAAACAATGTATTTTATTTATGAACTTATGTTCAGCTATTCTTCTTATTTATAGTTACATTCTAACTATTTTAGAATTTTTCGTGTCATCCCACAGTTTGACAGATCATGTTTTCATGCCATTTAAGTCTTATTTTGACCATTTTTAAGGTGCTATTTTTTGAGAGTTGCATTTTGAAGTACATGGCACAAGTACATTGCTTTCCCCATCTGTATTTAATTTATGTTCTCATAAATAAAACAACACAAAGACATAAATAGGACAGTCAGGTTGAATTATGACTAAGGATCAATGAAATCACCCATGCTGGTGGTGGTTTGGATATAACATCACATCTTGAATGTTTAAAACACTTTAAAAGATTTGCCCCCTAGTACACAGTGCATCAGAGGGTTAAATCCTGCATTTCATTGCTAAATAGATCATGATGATTATGCAAACATATAGTTGTTTATTACTCCATGCAGTTGGTTTTTATCGCACATCATGATTCGAGCCACTGCAGACAGAAACCCAGCCCTCAACCCTCGCCAAGGTTACATTTTATGCATTACAATGAGCGGTGTCACTTGAGTCTGTCACATGATTTACAGCAATATGCAAACTAGTTTGCAATGTCACCGTGATGCAACGCTCGTTTTCTATAGGATATGAAAATGAATGTAAAACACGCATTGTGTTTCTCAAAACGTGCACGTCTGTGCGTTTCTTGTCGTTCCAGATACATACATTCCCAGCTGTGATGAGGACGGCTTTTACAGGAGACTGCAGTGTGACAAGAGCAGAGGGGAGTGCTGGTGTGTGGACCAGCATGGAGGAGAGTTAATGGGCTCCAGAATCCATGGCAACCCCGACTGTGGTGAGCACGAGCACAACACACACACACACACACACATGCTACACAGAGGACAATGCTCCTTCTGTAGCTACAGGGCTTAGGGCTTAGATCCACAAAATCATCAGTCACCCATCTGACAGAAGACCAAGTGCTACATTCATTAGGCCAGGTTCATTTCCATTCCAAAAGAGCAGTTGTCTCACCGAAATAAAGGTCCTTAAGATTAATTACTACTGGCTGCGACGGACCTGCAGGTGATAAGAACAAATCCCCTGACTGGACATAAAACAGCGATTAAAAAGCCCAACGTCAAAGTCACACCTCCTGATTGTTTATTGTCCTGTATTGTTTGGCCTAAATCGCTCGCGATGTTTCTCTTTTGCAGATGAGGTGGTCACGTACTCGGGCGATTTTGGCAGCGGGCTCGGATGGGAAGATGAGGAGGAAAAGGAGGCGGAGGAGAACGGCGAGGAGGCTGAGGAGGAAGAAGGGGAGGTGGGAGAGGTAGATGACGGCGGATACATTTGGTAAAACGAAATGCGATTCTCGCCGTGTTCGACGTAGCTTTCTGTGGCCCATTTCTACAGAGGCAGCTCTATCTTCTGACATTAAACGGTGGACACTGGAGGGTCTGTCATCTTTATACTGCACTCCAAACAGCATTGACTTGAGGGAAGGGAGGGTGGGTGGGTGGGAAAAGAGGGAGGCTTGGTTAGTGTTAGCTGTAGTGAGATTACGGAACGAGTTTTCAAATATTGGGCTTATGAATACATGTGAAACATCATATTTTTGTTGTAAGTGCAAGAGTTTTCTTCTGAATCAGTCTCTAGCATCTGCAAACACGAGCTCAGAATTAGGCGCTTGATAGGTGTGATGTGATGCATTCTTATGCAAGTCTAATAAATACATACTTCGTCACTATATGATATTAAGTCTAAAACGACTTTTTAAAGTATGTATATAAAGATAGACAGGCTTCAGGGTCTAACCTGTTTCATTAGAGATCTGTCGACCATCAGCAACTGCTTTCTTTGGGAATTGAGACTGCTGCTAATGTTTTCGCTGTTAGAGTTTATGTAAATTGTTTTAAATGTCCTCCAACTGATTTAGCGTATATAAAGAAAGACAAAGAGACACAAGTCCAAAAAAAACTCCAAGGTAAGACTGTTACCCTGTTCTGTTCAGGCTGAAACAGTCTCTGCATTATTTCTTTGCTACCTTGAAGTAGATCTAGTCGTACATGTCTTGAAATAAAGTAGCCTAAGTAGCCTATTTCTCCACGCTTACAAACTACAACCGACTTTAGGCTACTTGCCAGAAATACACAATGCACTTCTACAAGATGATCCTTGTCCTAAAGGCACTATTTTTTCTTTCCTGTCTTTTGTGTAATAATCCACTGAAACCAGAGATGGCAAAGCATTATATTTTCATATAAATTACGTCTCGATGCAGTAGCTTTCTCCCTCACCCCGACGTCCAAATCATTGTTTTCTTTGAAATGGACAGTAATAAATCCTGAGATACGCGCGCTCTGGTTTCATATGTCTGTCATAATAGAATTTGCTTATACTCCACTAGGTCAGGCTGTAATACGGTACTTCTGATGCAACGCGGCTATTATAACGAGGCAGTGTACGGATGAACAGGAGAGGCAGGAATGAGCTTTCCAAAATGCATTCTGACATATTCTCTCTCATATACCCAAAGGGACCAATCTGTCTTTGCAGATGTCTTCTAATCAGATCTTCCCATCATTTGCAGTGAAAGATGTGTTGGCTATAATGTTCCTAGGTGTAAATCTGGTACTGCAGGGATTTATATTCGAGGTCTGAATCTTAAAATCTATGACTAAAGGTAAAGTACATGAGTCTTGCAGTAAACATCTAAAGCATCAGTTTTTAGGGTTTAAACGACTCGGCCTGGCATGATAATTCACTTGTGATTTCGAAGCTTGTACATTTTCGACGTAAACGCATTCATTATTAATGTACCACGGTGTCTACGAAACAATATAAATCCTTCAAATGTCATTGAGCTGAATCTTGACGATATTTAAATTAGTTGAGGATTATCGTAGACGGGGTGGAAAGACGGCCTGCCCATTAAAAGTCAATAGTGAATGTCCTGATGTCTTACTCAGCAGTGTACAGGAGCCTGCTAACAGTGATGTTATATCCACTTGGACTAGTGTATGATTGTATTGTACTGTACATGCCATTATTATTGTAAATACTTGGATTTACTGATTAGAAAACATTCTATTTACGCTGAGTTGCAGTATATTTGCATTTAGTTGCATGTTTCTTTGTCCGAGTGTGTCATCTTTCTTGCCTGAATATGATTAAAGGCACTGGGCCCGAAAGTGCTGTTCTTTTGTTCTCCTAATTACTCCCAAGACTCTGCGACATGCTAATTTTCATGTGATACTGGAGACATGAGAAAACAAATCTTTTCAACCCACTTTTAAACATGTTTTTTGGACAAGTGCAATTTATAATAACTACCAAAAATATCCAACAAAAGCAGGTTCTCTAACTCAAGAGACCAAAAAAGACATATTTTAGCTTTAATAGAGGGCATCATGTAAACACATCTTTTAATTATTGACTTATTGTCATTAAACCGCATTTAACATTTAAAAGAAATATTGTTAATGATGAAACTATAATTATCTGAAAACACACTATTATACTCTATAATAATACAGCATTGATTTATTATTGGCACACATTTTATATTTTTGTGATTTAGTGGATAAACTTGCTTGGCATCAATCTACAATGATTAGAAACCAGTTTTAGCCTTTGGTTTTTAACCGTTTTAGGTTTTCATCACTGGTTTCTAACTATTTTACAAAAAAGTGTGTGATGAAACGGTTACAACAATGCATTGTTTTAGTGTTGGCACACATTTCATATACAGTTGTAATCAAACATACACCTTGCATGTTTTTAAAAATGTTAATTATTTTACCAAACTAAGAGGAATCATACAAAGTGCATGTTATTTTTATTTGGTACTGACCTAAATAATATGTTTACATAAAAGACATTTACACATAGTCCACAAGAGAAAATAATTGTTGAGTTTATAAAAATGACCTTGTCCAAAAGTTTACATACACTTAATTCTTAATACTGTGTTGTTATCTAAATGATCCACAGCTGTGTTTTTTTTTTTTTAGTGATAGTTGTTCATGAGTTCCTAGTTTGTCCTGAATAGTTAAACTGGCTGCTGTTCTTCAGAAAAATCTTTCAGGTTCCACAAATTCTTTGTTTTTTTTTTTAGCATTTTGTGTGTATTTGAACCCTTTCCAACAACGACTCTGATTTTAAGATCCATCTTTTCACACTGAGGACAACTGAGGGACTCATATGCAACTATTACAGAAGGTTCAAACGCTCACTGGTGCTTTAGAAAGAAAAACCCTGTATTAGGAGCCAGGGGTGTACATTTTTCTTATTTTGCCTAAAAATCATATTTATTTCATTTAATACTGCCTTTCTGAAGCTACAGAAGATACTTACATGTTGCCCAGAAGACAAAATAAGTTAAATTTACCCTGATCGTCAAATTCAAAAAGTTTTCACCCCCGGCTCTTAATGCATTGTGTTTCCTTCTGAAGCATCAGTTAGTGTTTGAATCTTCTGTAATAGTTTCATATGCATTACTCAGGGCAGGACAAACAAGGGACACATGAACAACTATCACTAAAAAAAAAAAACACAGACAGCTGTGGATCATTCAAGTGACAACACAGTATTAAAAATCAAGTGTATGTAAACTTTTGAACAGGGTCATTTTTATAATGACTATTATTAACAACTATTATTTTCTCTTGTTAACTATATGTAAACGTCTTTTATTTGAAGTATCTTATTCACGTAAGTACTAAATAAAAAACATGCTTTTTGTATAATATTTGGTTAAATAATTAATAATTTATTTTGGTCTCATACTTCACATTTTGCAGATTCTGCAAGGTGTATGTTCTGCAAGGTAAATCTTTTGACTTAAAGGTTGTATCAGCGATTTCTAGCCTAAAACATAAAGTGTCAATTTCAGCTGACCTTTCTTCACGATCCGCTCGCTGCCTGCCCCATAAATTGTCTGTGAAAAAACCGCGTCTCTCTGGTCAGCCTAGGGTCCGAGATATGCCAAAAAAAAACAATCGGCACTACCAACCTTTCCACACATAAACAAACAGTGTTCCAACCAATCAGCGTCAGGGGTTTGGTGTTGTGGACTTTCGCTCCGCCTCCCTCACATCCCAGCACCAGTAGGAAAGTCCACAACACCAAACCCCTGACGCTGATTGGTTGGAACACTGTTTGTTTATCTGTGGAATAGTTGATAGCGCCAATTGTTTTTTTGGCATATCTCGGACCCTAGGCTGACCAGAGAGACGCGGTTTTTTCACAGACAATTTATGGGGCAGGCAGCGAGCGGATCGTGAAGAAAGGTCAGCTGAAATTGACACTTTATGTTTTAGGCTAGAAATCGCTGATACAACCTTTAAATTGTATTAGTGATCCAGTGCAGCAAACAACTCGGTACCAACCTAAAATATTTAGAATTAGAACCAGGATTAAGCAGGATTTTTGTGTAATCTTAAATAATCAAGAAATTATAATTATAAAAAATAAGAAATGTTAAGTTTCACAAATTTCGAAGACTGATCAAAGCTTGCTCTGAATGTTTTGTAGTCTCCATATCTTCTTGACATCGTCCTCTGCACCGTCTAAGACCTTAAACACAGCAGCATCTCCAGTTTGAGTAAAACGTCTCAGCAGAGGCTCTAGAACAGTCACTGGGATGCTGAAGTTCAGGTGGGGATACGTCACTTTTGCTGCAAAGTCTCTTGTGTTACTGGACACAATGCCTAAAATTAGAACATATAAGATAAAAAAAAAAAAGTCATATTAGAAAGAATCTGCCTATGAAAACCTGATTTAGTCAAGACATGCTTTGATGCTAAATTGTAATAGAGAAAAATATGTTTAATTGGTCGCATGGTGCCCCCTTCTGGTTAGAGAAGGTATTGTACATTTCAATCTCCAGTGAATACTGGATTTTTACTTAACTGGTCGTTGTACTGATAAACAAAACAACAGTTTTTTTCTATTAATTCCTAACTATTTAAAATTAAATGTATGAATGATATTACCTAACAATTCCCCAGTGGCCGAACGAACCACTGCGCCACCACTGGCTCCAGACTGCACTGCACATGTAGTCTGCAGCATCACAGGCCGTGACTGATGGGTAATAACTCTGGATAAGATTCCTGAGGTCAACGAGGGGCCACAGCTGCTCCCTAAAGCTCCATAACCCACAACAAGCACATCCTCACCTAAACAAACACACAACATGAAAATAACAGGTGCTGTACAGCAAAACATTACAGAGTAATGCTTTTTAAAATCTGAAATGGATTTTATTTATAATACATTTAAATGCATTATACTTACAGAATGACGACTATATATATATCCTGTATATCTTGCCATAATTTTGACTTGCTTTGGTAAAAAGTTGAAATTATGATAGTCATAGGACTTAAAGTTGAAATTTTAACATAATAACTACTTAATAATAAGTAAGTAATAATATTAAGTTGAAATGACTTAAGTCATAATTTGACAATTCTGACTTATTGACGTAATTGGTGTCGTAATTTTTACTTTTTTCTGTATATGTTGTCATTTATATCATAATTATGACTTGCCGTAATCTTGATTTACATGCTTTGGCAAATCATAATTATGGCAAAAGTTGAAATTGATAGTAAGTTATAGGACATACATTGAAATTATGAAATACTAAGTCATAATTCTAAGTTGAAATGACTTAAGTCATAATTTGACAATACATTACTTATTGTTGTTGTTATTGTTGTCATAATTTTTACTTTTTAATGTATATTTTGTCACATATCATAATTATGACTTGCCATAATTTTGAATTGCATGCTTTGGTAAATCATAATTATGACAAAAACTTGAAATTATGATAGTCATAGGACATAAAGTTGAAATTGTGAAATACTAAGTCACAATTTTACGATGAAATGACGAGTCATAATTTGACAATTGTGACTTATTGTCGTAATTGTTGTCATATTTTTTTACTTTTTATGTATATTTTGACATGCTTCTGTAAATCATAATTATGACAAAAACTTATCCCATACTTTCAACTTTATAAACTATGACTATCATAAGTCATATTTGATCATTCTGAAATATTGTCATAACTGTCATCATCATTTTTACTTTTTATGTATATTTTGTCACTTACGCTTAATAATTATAACTTCCAATAATTTTGACTTACATGTCATAATATTTATGACTTCTTAGAATTTTGACTTTTCATACCATAATTATGATCTTTTTTATCTCACAATTTCAACTTTTTGTTCATTTTAATGTTTTATCTCAGAATTATGACATGTTTACCAAAACAAGATTTGTCTTATGTGGCAGAAATAAGCGTTCATAGTTATATTTTGTATGTAAAAGACTGGGGTTCAATATAAAATATAGTGTCAAATATCACATTTGTTGTTTATTATTGTTGTTGTATGTAAAAGACTGGGGTTCAATATAAAAATATAAATGTAGTGTCAAATATCACATTGATACAAAACCACCTGATATTTGGATATGACGTTATCACATATAAACTGGTACACACTGGAAAGAACAAGCATTTTTCTTATGTTGATGGACATCCACAAAATAATCAAACTGAAATCTCAAAAGAAAAGTGGCTGAATATGAATTTCAATAAAACAGGTTTGCATTACCTGGGTGAAAGTAGGTGGTAAACTTTGTTTTTACTGAGTCTGCAAGGGGTTCCTGAAGCTCCACCACAGCGATATCATAGGGAGATGATGGTGCTGATGAATACAGCACCTTACCACTTACTGCATCAGATCTGAAATGGAAAGTTTAGATATTATTATTAATCCAATGGTGATTAAAAAATATAACAATAACATATAACAAAACTCAATAAACAAATCTTATAATAATGAATATGAATAAATTCAATACCTTCCTCCAAAGTTGACTCTGACTGTAAGCACAGAATTTTCATTAACCACATGCCTGCAAGTCAGAACTAGATTCTGGTTTAGCAGCACACCTGAACCCCACAGCTGGCCAGTCTCAATCAGCACAACTCCAGGGTAAAATTCAGAGCCTGGCTTTCGGTTTGCAGTTAATGGAGCTTGAAGAGAGCTGGTGATTAACTGTGATGACTTTTCTATCAGCGACTCCTGGATGGCACCAGCCTGTAGCATGTTTTTCAGAATCAGGTGAACCGAGCACACAAGTGTCAGCCCAATCCATTCATCTGACTTCCGGCAAAGTGGTGAAACGATCAAACCCACAAGGTAAGATCTGCCTCCTTTGCTAACAAACACACCGCCTCCTTCAGTGCCAGGCAAGCAGCGGGCATCAGTCAGGATCAGGGCATTCTCATCTCCTGCCAGATTACTAATTATACCTTTACTAATTGTGTTCATGAAGAGGTCTGGACAGAGACCACCGAAGGGAGACCCGCATGCAATGACATGACATCCTTTTTTGAGACTGCCACTCTTCACCCATGGAATAGTTTCCTTACAGGTGCATGTGGATGAAGTGGGCACTTTTAAAAGTGCAAACCAACTTAAAAACTTGGAGACTTCCAGAACTTCAGTATCCAAAGTGCCACTATCAAAGCCCCAGTTATCAGCCCCCTTGAAGATTTTGTGAAAAGCATCTTGAAACTCCACACAATTGATCATCATTAATAGTTCAGCCTCTTGACGGCTCGTATTGTGTCTGTCCGTTACACACGACTGGTTGACGCAAACGTGAATGTAATCTACATTCACTTTTATCTTTTTAGTGAAACTTTCAGAATGCAGTATTTTCGTGTCTTTCTTCATGGACTGTCTATCACTGATAAAGCCTGAGAACAAAATGCCACTACAGATTACTATCCCAGACTGGTAATTCAGAAACACTCCACTACAGCTCATTTCTTTATTCTGAGATCCAGATGTGGGACTGAGTGGCTTCTCGGATACTGTGACAACACAGCATGTTTCTTCCACATTCTTCATTTTCAAACGTTAGATATCTAACAGTATTACGTAAATGGACGCAGGTTTTTACGCTAATAGTAGGCGAGTTCTTGCATTTTGCAATGAGTTCAAGATACAAATGTCAAACGCACCGCTGGAGGTCAAATTATAAATAATAACAAATGCTAACAGTTTGTCACTAACAACTAGTTAGGCTTGCAACGAATACGTCTAATCGGCTAGATAAAAATAATGTCTATATTAACCGACTTGATATTGTTGCAATGCATTCGTTCTCCACCTGCAGTGCTTCCTGGTGTAATTTCATTGGCGTAAAAGCAATCACGTGGTCGGTGAAGCGTTCTCCTATTGGTTAATCCAAAACTGTTGACATGTTGGAGGTTCCGACTCTCTCGAACAATTCACTTCATAGAACCGGTTCATTGATTCTTTTACGTAGTCGTTGATATAGGCATATAAATATGTCCGAAAATGACGTTTTTCGCGTCAAGCCATTTGTGAACCAGTCATTCTGTCAGATTATACATTTATTATAAGACATTACCCGGTTTTTACAGACTCATTGAACAGAACCAACTCCACAGAAAGTTTTGGACGTCGTGCAATGTGCTTGTTCATTCTAATGGTCACTAAGCCTACGTCACAAAGGTAAGCATTTGGTATTGTCAAACAATCTTTTTTTTTTATTCAGTAGGGTGTCACAATTATTTTCTTGCATTAAATGTTTATTCAAATGGCTTTCTACGATTTATATACACTACCAGTCAGACGTTTCTGAACAGTAAGATTGTTTCTGCTCACCAAGCCTGCATTTATTTGATCCAGTACAGCAAAACAGTAAAACCTTACCAAGATATTTTTTGCTATTAAAAAATAACTTTTCTATTTGAATATATTTTAAATGTGATTACTCCAGTCACATCCTTCAGAAATCATTTATTATTATGTATTTTTATTTATTTTAACATTCTAACATTATTAATGTCTTTATTATCACTTTTGATTAATTTAAAAGTCGAGAACGTTTCTCATAATAACGAGAAACCTTCTCGTAATAAAGAAAAATTTATTGTAATAACCAGAAACTTAAGTCGAGACCCTGCTGGTGATTAGATTAAAAAAAATAACTAATAGTTATCACCTTACTTGCCCAGTTGATTGATTACATTGATAATTGCAAACATTTTTTTGTATTACAAGTTTTCGAAAATGTTAGGTTTAAATAGGCAAATGAGGTATTACTTAATTAAATATGCACTAATTTGCATACATTTCTAGTACAAAAATCTAAACACTGGATGAAGTCAGTTTCAAAATTCTTGTTTAATTTTTGAACATAATAGAGTCAAACGTTTTTACAGAGAGGATTTTGGGTATCTCATTTTGTCACTTAGAAATTATATATGTACAGATCCCTCTGTAAAAACCTTCAAGATATAGACAGGAATAAAAAGGTAAAGTTTGGTGTGTGTAAGGGCTACTGAAGTGGAGATTTATGGCTCAGTGTAGGAGAAAAAACTCATTATGAAAAAACGGCCTTTAAAAATATGTATTGTAATTGCAATCTATTGACACAAATAAATAAAGTGCTATAAAAGAAACACTTAACAGTGTCTTAGATATTTTCTTTGCACTAGTCTAAAAAAAAACTATGAAAAACCAAAAAGCCCTAAATCTAAATGAAAAAAACAGCATTTTTGCCTGCAGTGTCTCCCCTTAAGCATAATATTAAGAAGTTTTCTCGAAATAATGACTTACTTTCTCGTAATGAGAAACTTTGTCGTAATAATGAGAAACTTTCTTATAATAACTAGAGACTTTTTCGTAATAAAGAGAAACTTTCTCGTGATAATGAGAAACTTTCTCAAAATAATGACTTAGTTTCTCGTAATAATGAGAAACTTTATTGGTTACTACAACACTTTACTATAATAAAACCATGAATCATTTTCGTAAGGGGTATGGTGTATAATGTTACAAAAGCTTTTTATTTAAGATAAATGGTGATCTTTTGATCTTTCTATTCAACAAAGAATCCTGATCAAATGTACTCAACTGTTTTAAATGTTGATGATAATAATAAAAAATACATTTCTTGAAAAACAAAACAGCATATTAGAATTATTTCTGAAAGATGTTATACTAAAGACTGGAGTAATGATGCAGAAAATGTAGCTTTAATAACAGGACTAAATTACATTTTATAATATATTCAAATAGAAAGCAGTTATTTTAAATAGTAAAATATTTCACACTATTACTGCTTTTGCTGTATTTTGGATCAAATAAATGCAGACTTGGTAATACTTAAAAAAATCTTTCTGTTCAAAAACCTTTGACTGGTAGTACTAATATCTGTATGATTTATTTGAAATCAAAGTACACAGACAATTCAAAATATTTTTTATTTTTGTTGCTTCAATGCATGAATGCAAAGTGCTACAAGTGGCATGTACATAATTAGCCATTTCTAAAGATAAGCAAACATAAGCCTATTTACAAGTAAGTAAAAGTGACCTTGTAATATGACACATTTTTCTATTGCACAGGCATATTTTCTATGAATTTTAAAGCCTATGTACTTTCATGCCATATCTGCAAATAAGTCACAGATGACAGTCAAAAAGTACTCATTGCACAGCCAGGTAGTTTAGTGTTGAAACAGGCTAATGTAGACACATCACTGGCACTGAGTGCTACATAAGCACAGTCTTAAATGTATCAAAATACTACATACAAATCAAACATTTGTACTTCTAGAAATATTTCATTTTAAATCTCAGGTCATTTTGATAAGCAAGCATGTATACATTGGCAATCCACACCAAATCACTTAAGAAGTTTTTCTTTGAACAGGTGGGAAATACAGAACCATGAAAACCCACCAACATTAAGGCACTGAGGCAATGTAACATAAAAACAAAAACACTGATTCTGTACCATCTGATGATTTCACATCAGAATTTCACAGCACAAGTGATGCTCACCTGATTAAAGTCCTTGATTCAAATGTTCAGTGGTATGTTTACCTTCCATGCGGTATAATATTGACACTGGATTGAAAAAAGTCTTTTGTAACTTGATGCCATCTCTTAAAATAACCCAGCTTAGTCAACTGTTAAAGCAAACTATCTTTCTATCCCTGCTTTTAGAAAAGAAAACATAAAGGTAAACATGACTTGCATAAGTAATTGCTACTGTAGCATGAATGAATGAACCACATTGGATTTTTTAGGCTCAGATAATATATATAACACCCATTATTACTAGTTTCATTTTAAGATAAATAATCAATTAATAAATAAGGATAAACAGGTTTTGGATGAATAAACACACTAAATATGTTAATCAATATATTGAGAAAGCCATCGAAAACCTTCACCATATCCTTGTCTCTTCAACACACTGCACATAAAGACTTCCATTGGCCTGAGGTTGAGTTCTTTCAGTGATACATTACCCTGTGTGAGACAAAAGACACTGTATTACATATATACTGTATAACACAAAATGATTCCTTGTAAAATGTTTCCTCAGTAACCTACCTTTCCTGTGGTGTGTCCATAAAGGCCAAACATTCCTCTCAGCGCGTCTTCACTAATTGCTTCTGGACGGTCGATTTTATTCCCCAAAATAAGGATTGGCACATTGGAGATGGTTTCATCAGTTAAGAGGGCCTATGATTACAAAGCAAGGTGCCCTCATTATTATTCAAATCCCACAGTTTTTTTTTTTGTTTGTTTGTTTTGATTGGTGGGAATGGGAAGAATTTAAATTAGTGCACTAAAGTCAGTGTGGTGATATTCCTCTGCACTCTCAAACAAAGGTACAAAACATTCATTGAGCGGTACCCTTTTAAAAGATACTAATATGTACACTTTAAATACTGATATGTATTTTTTAAAGTACTAATATGTAACATTTTGAGTTAAATAAGGTACAAGGATGTACTTTTTTTTTAGCTTTTGTACCTCTTAAGGCACCTCCCCAGTGAAAACTGTGTCCCTTTTTTCTGAGAGTTTGGGTGTGTTCATAGTTAAACATTCATTGATAAATATCTTGTAATAAACAAAACCCTTGATTATACAGTTAAGTCAAAAGTTTACATACACCTTGCAGAATCATACAAAATGCATGTTGTTTAGTACTGACCTGAATAAGACATTTCACATAAAATACGTTTATGTATTCCACAAGAGAAAATCAATTTATAAATTTATAAAAAATTACCCTGTTCAAAAGTTTACATACACTTGATTTTTAATACTCTGTTGTTACCTGAATGATCCACAGCTGTGTTTTTTTGTTTAGTCATAGTTGTTCATGAGTGCCTTGTTTGTCCTAAACAGTTAAACTGCCTGCTGTTCTTCAGAGAAGTCCTTTATGTCCCACAAACTCTTTGTTTTTTCAGGATTTTTGTGTATTTGAACCCTTTCCAAAAATGACTGTATGATTTTGAGATCCATCTTTTCACACTGAGAACAACTGAGAGACTACAGTTAGTTACTACAGAAGGTTCAAATGCTCACTGATGCTTCAGAAGAAAACATAATGCATTAAGAGCCAGGGGGTAAAAACTTTTGAATGGAATGAGGATGTGTAAATTTTTCTTATTTTGCCTAAATATTATATTTTTTCATTTAATACTGGCCTTCAGAAGCTACAGAAGATACTTACATGTTTCCCAGAAGACAAAATAAGTTAAATTTACCTTGATTTTCAAATTCAAAAAGTTTATTTACTTAATGCGTCCCTCAACTGTCCTTAGTGTGAAAAGATGCATCTCAAAATCATATAGTCATTGTTAGAAAGGGTTCAAATACACAAAAATGCTGAAAAACCAATCAATTTGTGGGACCTGAAGACCTTTTATGAAGAACAGCAGGCAGTTTAACTGTTCTGCAAATATCTTATAGGTAGGTCAGTACTAAATAAAAAACCTCATGCATTATGTATGATCCTTCTTATTTTGGTAAAATAGTTGTAACAGGCTTCCCACACATTGGTTAGCTTCAATTTCAAGGACCTTTCAAGGACTTTCCAGGTCCAATACCCTCCAATTCAAGGACTTAATGTGGGGACATATTTCAAGTGAGAGCAAGGTTACATATTCTATTTGTCGTAAATGCACTTAACCAACATAAATCAAGCAAGCTAGTATGCATAGGCCACAAAGTGATAGCGAAATTACACATTAGAGGACCGGAGGGAATAATGTGGAATTTTTTCCAGAAAATTTCTTGCACAAAATAAATTCAAGCACTTTCAAGGACCTGTATATATGTATGGTAATTTCTAGGGCCTTGAATTGTTTTTGCCATATTCACAGACTTCAGAACCCTACTGTAAACTTTTAACTTCGACTGTATATATATACATATTTTTTTTTTAAAAGAGGTAGACTTACATCCAACTCAATTTTGGCTTCTTCTAGGCGTTCATGATCAGCACAGTCAACAAGATACACTATCCCATTTATTGCCGGAAGATAATTCCTCCAAACCCTTCTTGCTGAGAATTGAGAATAGACAAAATCAATCTGCATTGTGTTGAAGATTGTTCTAGAATTTGTTTCTAAACTATTCTGTTTATATGTTTTTTAATTCTGAAATTTAAAACACAAATGTATTAACCATTTACTAATGAATGCTATATTTACCTTGAGCATGTCCACCCAAGTCAAATGTTGTGAAAGTCATTCCAGCAATAGTCAGTTCTTCAGATGCTAGTAGACAGACAAGATACAGCACATTGTGTACAATGGTTGCTCCAAAAAAAACAGAACAAGTTTTGCTTGTGTATTTTCCTTTGAATATGTACACACCTCATGTTAACACAATAAAATATGTGGCACTTTACTTACTAGGGTGAAGGGTTGGAACATGTTGTCCAAGTCGATCGTCTTTCAGCATATGTAATAATGTTGTTTTTCCGGCATTGTCTAATCCAAGAAAAACTAATTTCCCAGACTTTTTATATAGTCCTAAAATGGAAGCACAATTTTGTTACATAATGATTTGAGTTTATTAGTATTTCAGTATCTGTCTAATACTTTACCTAATAATTGTAACACACTGTTGAATCCTCTGTACAGCCAATCAAATATGAAAGACATTTTTGTAGCCTGTTCTCTGAAATAAAATAGCAGAATGAGAGAATTGTTCCAAAGCAGTACAAGATCCAAGACTCTGCTAACTCCAGAATAAGCTCTTTACCTAAATCTACTGTAAGCAGGTGAAAACAGCTGATACTACGTTACTAAATGACCCAAGTAAACGTTTTGTCCCCAAAAGTGCATTTAAGAAAAGAAAAACAAAACCCCCTCGTAGCTATTAACCACTATTCCGCACACAACATGAGCAAGAAACTATTTCTAGTTGTGAGACCTTGTCACTTGACGCCATGGATATAGCACACAGACATAGCTGTCACTCAAATGACAGCAACTCGCGTTCAAATTCAAGTGCATTTTTATACATTAAATAAGAATAAATACATGACCAGCCAAATATTATTGTTCATTAACTGTACCTTAAAGGTAACTATCGCAGTTTACACAGCCCAAATGTTTAGCGCGCGTTTTCCAGAAACGCGTACATACAGTGGACTCGCTTTGAAACACACTGAGAACAACAGCCAGATATGCTGAAGTTGAATGAGCATGGTAGAGTATTGTAAAGGTACAAACGCTTACTACGACGTTGTAGATAAAACCCTAAAACCTGGCTTTTGGTATTAAAATGTTTCTATTAAACATTGTATCCAATGTCTATTTATAGTCGCGTCATCTGTAATGTTGCGTCATTGTAAATAACACTGAACACAATACGTTGTTAAAGAGAAATATTCGTGTCAATACCTGAAAGGGTCTGCTTCTGTTGTAGACCAGTCAGTCCGGTCTGTGTTCTGCTGCTAAAAAAAACAGCCCGAATTTGACGTTTAACCGGAACTGCGTAGCTGCATAGGGTGGTCTCAGATCGATTGTAGGTTAATGTGTTGGCATCTGCTTGCTAAATGTTGACTGACAGCTAATACTTGATTCGAAAGTTTGGGATCGCTACTATATTTTCAAGTCTTTTAATCTCAACAAGGCTGCATGTGTTAAAACCACAGTAAAACAGCAACATTGTGAAAAATATTGCCATTTAAAATAACTGTTTTCTATATTTTAAAAGGTAATTTATTACAATGGAAAGCTTACATTTCAGCAGCCATTACTTAAGTCTTCAGTGTTATATGATCCTTTAGAAATCATAATTTACTGATCTGGTGCTCAAGAAACATTTCTGCTGCGTAATAATTTTAATTCTTTGATAAACAAATTAAAAAAAAACAACTATTTATTTAAAATATAAATCTTTTGTTACATTACAAATGTCTTTTCTTGTCACTTTTGATCAACGTAATGTTTGTCAAATTAAAGTATTTCATAAGAAAAATCAAACTGACCCAAGAATTTTGAATGGTAGTGTTAATGTAAGAAAACATGGTGCAAATTATACATTTTTTGAAAAAATTGTCATAATTTTTGTTTCACACTTGTATGACATTGTTTGGTGAAATAGAGATTTAAGGGACAGTTCACCCAAAAATGAAAATTATGTCATTAATTACTCACCCTCATGTCATTCCAAACCCATAAGACCTTTGTTCATCTTCACAACACAAATTAAGATATTTTTGATGAAATCCGAGAGCTTTCTGAACCTCCATAGACAGCAAGGTTCCTACCAAGTTAAAGGTCCAGAAAGGTACAGTACCAAGTACATTGACAAAATAGTCCATGTGACATCAGTGGTTCAACCGTAATTTAATAAAGCTAAAATAACTTAATTCAGTTTTTTTCCTCCGCATCACCCTAGCGCTATTTTGGAGTACCATGACGCATACGCATTCTTTGATCTGCATGTAAACATGGACAATTGTGTAGATGTTCTTGGTACCTGTCTGGACCTTGAATGTGGTAGGACTTTTGCTGTCTATGTAGGGTCAGAAAGCTCTCTGATTTCATCAAAAATATCTTAATTTGTGTTCTGCAGATGAACGAAGGTCTTACGGGTCAACACAAGGGTGAGTAATAATGACAGAATTTTAATTCTTGGGTGAACTATCCCTTTAAGGTAGAATGGCATCTCCAGTCACTATTCACTTTCAGTGTATGGGGAAAAAAAACATGCAATGAAAGTAAATGAGTTGGAGGAAATTGAGAGAATATATCATTTATGTAAAGACAATCTAATACAGAAACAAAAGGTATTAACAAAACAGTAGCAGTGTCTTATGAGAAAAGCTTTATTAAAGCGTTTGTTCATAATCTTACAGTACCCGAGTTTGACCAGACTATTAGCTATATTTAGTACACAGAATATTTCATTATCAAATACAGCCCAACTTAGCAAGACATTGGTTAGCTCGCCTAAATGTTAATGTGAGATTCAGTCCCCAGATGTGTTAAGTGCCCATGTTTTCATAAAATAATATTATTCTAGACAGATCATGACATACATATTCGAAACATGATCAGACTGGTCCGGTGTTATATTCTTCAGTTCTTCGCATAGTAGAACCATTTGTCAACTGGGAAAAAAAAAAAAACACACACACAAAAAAAGTAATTATCATGTTACATCTTAAAAGACTCAACAAAAAGAAATAATATATATAAAATACATTGACATATTTCTTAGATCTGATGTTTTACTGTAAAATACAAAAAAAGAAATCACACCTGAGCCTGGAACTGGACTAGCCTCTCCACATGGGCATGACTGAAAAATGAAAAGAACAATTAGTTTCAGTTTCCACACTAGTGAAGTCTAGTGCTAGACATTTGTTTATGGGTTATTCTACAGAATCGGTACAAACTGCTGTCCTACAACCAAAAACACATTTATAAAGATGTTTACTACGATCCTTCTATTATCTATTGAAAGCCACAAAATTAAAAATAATAACATTTAAAATATCAGTAAGCTTAACTAAAATTATAATTTATTGGGTACTTTTAATTGGGAGGTGGCTGTCCCGAACCCTAACCCCTAAATTTCAACTTATGAAAAAAATATTGAAAAAATGTTTGTATTTTATTAAATTTTTTGTTTTATAAATAAAAATAAAATATATTTTTGATTTTTTTTAAGAGTGAAGTTAAAAAATATATATATTTTATATTTTCTTTGTAAATCATGAACCTTTTTGTAAAAAAAAAAAAAGTGTCCCACATTCATGTCAAACAGTGTATGTTTTAGTTCATTGGCTGAGACTGATTTTAACTACACTCCTACCTTTATGACCAGAAAATATTCCCATGTCTCTCTTTCTCATAGCTACATGGTGTGAGTAGATTGGCCCCATCATTTTATCTGTGTAACTTTAAGGAATGTCAATACAGAACACCCTTTTTAAGCACACTTTTTTGGGAGTTATTCTAGAATAATTAGTTTTTATACGTGTACAACTGTTCAGAACCATGCTAGCTAACCATGTGCTAATTAGCATCTTTGAGCTAAAATCAAATACATCTAAAATTGTCACTACCAAAACATGTAATCATGGTTTCAGTAGTGACAAAAGGGAACGCATAATTCTTTATTTGGGGGAAACAAACAAAAGTACAGTAATGAACATTTTTGTATATTAGTATGTTTTAGTATTTGAGTTAAAATTATGTAATGTGATATGGTCACTACGAAAACATTACTGTCAATACCGAAAATGTCCTGTCAAGAGCAAAACATGGGATGTCTTGTCAAAAATAAAGTATACTGAATTATCAACTAAGATGCTATGATAGTGTTTGGTTCAATATATCTTCAAACTAATGAATCCTTAAGTTTGAAATCAGTATGATCAACTTTATGCCTTTTACAAAGAAGAATTGGATACAAAATACAACAAATCTTATAAATCACACTTGAAATATTGTTAAAATTGTAATTATTATTGATATACATTATATATTTACAAGGAAGATCAAAGCAAAATGTTAAAGGGATGGTTCGGAGTAGAATTGCATCATTGCTATGCACTCCGAAGCCCATGTAAATACCCCATCCGAAGTTTTTTTACCTTAGTTAAACATTTATGGAGATATTAGAGTTTTTCGAAATTGCTTGTTACAGGAGTGATTGGTACATGTGATGTATCTCGTAAATTGCACCACTAAACGTGCAAGTAATCTTACCAAACTTGTGCAGTAGAGTAAATAGGTTATGTACTCACAAAACGCTGCATCGGAACATTTGTAAGTTTTAGCCGATCCCTACTAGTCTCAAAAACTACAAATGGCGACACGTCGACGTCACTTCCCTGGTTTGAAAAAAGCACGTAAAAGTCCTCCAACAAGTTGACATGCACACAGATGTAGTAGGAGGACTTTTACATGCTTTTTTCAAACCAGGGAAGTGACGTCGACTTGTAGTTTCTGAGACTAGTAGTTCTCGGGTAAAACGTGTTTTTAAAACACTCATGGTGGACTTACAAATGTTCTGATGCAGCGTTTTGTGAGTACATAACCTATTTACACTACTGTACAAGTTTGGTAAGATTACTTGCACGTTTAGTGGTGCAATTTACGAGATACATTACATGTACCATTCACTCCTGTAACAAGCAATTCGAAAAACTCTAATATCTCCATAAATGTTCGACTAAGGTAAAAAAAACTCCGGATGGGGTATTTAGATGGGCTTCGGAGTGCATAGCAATGAAGTCAATTCTACTCCGAACCATCCCTTTAATGGGTCAATATAACCCTTCTTATTAAATTATTTATTACTGTGTTTTGGTAGCGACAAATTTGGGGAGAGGAAAAATATTCCAAAACTTTCTAAAAAATACCATGACAATTAACTGCACAATTACTAGAAATGTGTACATACAATTTGCATATATACAAAATTTGACATTTCTAACTCTGACTTTGAACCAATTCTGTAGAATGGCCCATATACTATTGATAAAACTTAAGTTCTTACTCCATTAACAACTGCCGTGGCTTCATCTGCCGAACAGCAGAATGGACTGTCTCCCTCTGAGACGCATGTGTTCTTACTGCACAGTAAAAGAGAAAAAAGCAACATGACTTATGTTAAAATGGGGGAAAAAAAGACCATTATTTTTTATTAAATATTTATCTGATATATATTGATGTGTTCCAGCATTAAACCATGACTGCAACTCTACAGGTTATCTGTAGTGTTTGTAAATGAAAGTGCAAACAGGCAGAGCTGAAATAAATTACTATGCAAACTGAGTAAACAAATGCAGACCGCTGAAGAAACATTCCCTTACCAGTTTAGTTCTCCAGCTTTGGTTTGTTGTGAGATGAGTGCCTTCCAGAAGCCATGGGTGGCTTTGATTGTCTCAATGGCAAAGTCCTAGAATAAATGTATTATATTTAATATGACGAATATGACCAATCACAAATTAAAGCTTGTTTACAACACATTTCTGAACGGTATACCTTGTCTTTGAACTCTCCGTTGAATGCAAACTGGTTTTCTGGTTTGCCATCAGGTACCTTGTACCTCCTGAACCAGTCAACTGTGGCCTCAAGGTAGCCAGGCTTGAGTCGCCTCACGTCACTAATGTCTATTTCACATCAGGAAAATGACACCAATCACATAAATGCGTCTCTCTTCTAAGTCAAGTAGAAAGCAGCGACGGTTACTTACCGTTCAAGTCTTTTGCTTCAGGGTCATCAACGTTGATTGCAATGACTTTCCAGTCAGTTTCACCTTCATCAATCATTGCTAATACACCCAGGACTTTTACTTTGATAACATCTCCACGACAGCACACCTGTGGAGATTAAGCATTGTGGTGTTTATCTAATCCAACTATAACTGCACATATAACAGCTTGCTTTATAAACTTGGCTTTATTCCTAGAATATTTCAAAATACAAACACTGATATCTACCTTGCTTCCAATTTCACAGACATCGATCGGGTCATTGTCACCACAACATCCTGTGTCATTGTCCTTGTGCCCGGGGTCTTCCCAAGTCTGTCAGAAAAGATTTATAAAAAGTTGTTGTAAAATCTAGAGGTAAAAGACACAATGACACATAGTTTGATTTTCAGTCAGTGGAAAGCAATTAGATTCAATGTAATTCTCCTGAAATGAAGGAAAATCTGTACAATCATATTTACATTATATTAACAAGTCATACTAAATAATACTCACAAAATTACTTTAATAATTAATTTAAAGAGGACATCAGATGCCTGTTTTCCACAAGCTGGTATGATTCTTTAGGGTCTTCATGAAATGTCTGTAACATACTTTGGTTAAAATTCCTCAATAGTTGTGTAAAACAACACCTTTTTACCTTGTTAAAAACTGCTCTGTTCTCAGCAACCCATTTCGGTGCCTGTCTCTTTAATTGATAATGAGCTACTGCTTACTCCACCCCTCTCTTATGTTTTTTTTTGTGTGTGTATTCTGTGGCGCATTACCATCAAAAACATAACTAATCTACTGCGTCCTCAGTAGAGAAAATGAAGACTCTTATGTTCACTTTTACATTCAACTACAAAACTCCTGCATTGCTTACGAGACATTTTTGTCTGGCTGAGGGCGGGAATAAGCTAATACGGGACATTCTCTCAGGGGCTGTAGGCGGGGCTTGATCATTATGATGTCATACTGCTCAGAAAATCAAAACAGCTTGATATATATTTATTTATTTACTGATATATATTTATTTATTTAATTATATACACTACCAGACAAATGTTTTTGAACAGTATGATTTTTTATGTTTTTAAAAGATGTCTCTTCTGCTCACCAAGCATTATTTGATTATTTGATATATAATTATTTGATCCAAAATACAGCAAAAGCAGTAATACTGTGAAATATTTTTACTATTTAAAATAAGTGCTTTCTATTTGAATATATTTTAAAATGTAATTTATTCCTGTGATCAAAGCTAAATTTTCAGCATCATTACTCTTCAGTGTCACATTATCCTTTAGAAATCATTCTAATATGCTGATTTGCGGTTCAAGAAACATTTTTTATTATTATTATTTGCAATATTTAACACAGTTGGGTAAATTTTTTTTAGGATTCTTTGAAGAATAGAAAGATCAAAAGATCAGCATTTGAAATAAAAAGTTTTTGTAACATTATACACTGACTATACCATTCAAAAGCTTGGAGTCTGTGTATGTATGTGTGTATATACACTACCAGTCAAAAGTTTGATATATATATATATATATATATATATAAAGTGATAGTAAAGACACAAAATTTCAGATAAATGCTGTTCTTCTGAACTTTCTATTTATCAAAGAAACATGAAAAAATTCTACTATGTTTTCTAAAACGTATGTTTTTGAGCAAATCAGAATATTAGAACGATTTCTGAAGGATCATGTTGTAATGATGGAGTAATGATGCTAAAAATTCAGCTTTGAAATCACAGGAATAAATTACATTTTAAATATTAAAAATATTTCAAAATTGTACATTTTTTATGTACTTTAAATCAAATAAATGCAGGCTTGGTGAGCAGAAGAGACTTCTTTTAAAAAACATAAAAAATCTTACTGTCCAAACACTTTTGACTGGTGGTGTAATTGCAAACTTGGCGAGTAGAGGATATTAAACCTAATTAAAAACCTTTGAACAATAGTGCATTATAAGTAGAGCTGCATGATAAATCGAAATGAAATCGCAAACGTGCTTAATCGGAAACTGCGATTGTCATGCGTATCTTTTAGTGAAGCATGGTGACCTGTGATTTCCATTTCTATGTGATTTGTGATCAGCAGTAAATCTTCATCCGAAGGCCAGAGGGCGCTCTCTCTCGGAAACGCCAAAAACACCTGAAGGAGAAACCTAAAAAAACACCTATGGCTGCAGCTGAATAAAGCTACATAAAGATTTAACTGCTTTCATTGATTCAACGTGACTAATAAACACACGACTATGACAATATATTGTTACTAAAGTTTGTATTATCATAATTTTCATTATAATAAAGTATATTTATACTGTAATGCCTTTATCACTGCTTCGAACACTATGAACTATGTTCTGTGCGTTATTATGTGTAAAAAGCCACATCATTTCACAGAAGAATTAATTTCAAACACTCAACTGATGTTATAAGGTAAGTTTGGAGTAAAAATATTATTTAAGGTGGTATTTTCGCGTGCTTTGAGATGTAGCACCATTTTTTACACAGCGCCATAGTTCACTGAGAAGCTACGCAAACAGCTCTCATCGCAAACGATTTCTTTTCGATTGCATAATTGTGCGATTAAATCTATTTAGATTATGAACGCGATTAGGGGTACCTTCTAAGTGAACTACGGCTCTGTGTACTACATGCTGCACCATCTCAAAACAGGTGCTGGAGATTTCCGGCTAATCACAGAACTGGCTTTATTGACAAAATGTGCCAATCGCCTTCGATTAATCGTGCAGCCCTAATAAGTGTTTTAACAAACAAAATGTTTAAACATTTAACTATGATTGCAGAAACTGAAGCCGTTTCTACTTTCAGTTTCTTTTATTCTATGTTTAATGTGCTGATTTAGAAGGCTTACTTGAGGGATTGCTCCATAATTCCAAATATAGCCTTTGTGTGGGAAAACATTGGCCACATAGCGCAAGTTGCCCTTCTTCACGTCTTGCTTAATGGGGTTCAGTGGGTCTTTTGTAGCAATCTGAAAAGTAAAGCATAATGTTGACTTATAAAATGACAGAATAGTCATGCAGACACAAACTGGTTATGGAGTCATTATTTAGTTTGAATGTCAATACACAACCCACCACAAAATGTAGGTTAAAAGTCTTTTACTGTCAACATCACTTAGTCGACTGCAACTGTACTGTAACCATTCAAGTTTTAGGTGTGTAAATATATGACCTTGAAAATAAATAGCATGTTACAAAGTCCTCTCTTCTACTGTTTTATTTTGTTATACCGGAAGTGGTGTAGTTTTGTACTGTTGGTCATACCGTACCTCCATTTTTGCATTTGTCCATCGTGGTACTTCAACAACCATGTGGAAAATGTTCTACAGAGAAAATGAAAAAATATTTTTTATAAGAGAGGTCTAAATATGACATTCCTATAACAATTTAACCTTCATATTACTAAATATTACTATTACTAAATATACTAAATATATCACCATTACTTCATATTACTAAAATATAATGTAAACCTATGAGAATGATTAATCAGTGGTTTACACAGGTAAGATATCAGAGCAGTCCAAAGTATTGAACGATTTAAGATGACACTATTTAGAGGGTAAAGATCACACTCCTCTACAGACCAAGTCCTTTCACCCGATAAAGAGCTGATATACACTGTGCTGTGCTGGATTGTGAAATGGCATTCACTGACAAGGGGGTCCCATAAGGGAGGGGGATCTACACTAAGACTAGAAGACATATTAAATTAACATACTGTACCTGAGCTTCATCTGCATGCATTGGTATGTCATGGAATGGTGAAATGTACTTTCCATCTGAGTTCTCTGTTTAAAAAAACATAACATTACATAACATATTTCTGTACTAATAAATATTCAAATAAGTAAGTCAGCTGTTCCTGATGTTATCTGATCAGTGTTATCTGACTACTTTTTTTTCAGAGCAAGTAAAAACAAATATGCTTGTGTGATAATTTAATAAACCATTTCTATATAAGAGTATACCAGACTTTCAGAAATATGTTCTGGTCAACCTCAGGCACTTAAACTTTAGTAAATGCTATATTTGAAAGCATTTATGGGCAAAAATATATAGTCAAAATATCAATTGAAATAACCCAAAACATAACAGAATTTATCACACCACTATTCATGTTTAATGAAAGCATCTGGCATGCACAACTTTTCAAAGGGTGTTCCACAGAAATTTGATGTTTTAGTGAATTTCTGCTCAAGTTAATGATAATTGTGCATAACTTGTCAATCATGTCAGAAGAGAGCTGGTGACGTCATACTGCTGCTAAGGCTGAGATGTCTAATGCACAGCTGGCAACTAAAATAAACAAAGCACACCCAATTTTGTGGAAATTGTTCCAGTATGTCCGCTTTTCTAACTTTATTCATCTGAAATTATTTTAGACAATGCAGACAGTATAACAGAAAAAAAAAGATATCCTATGCTAATTTGTGAAAGCAACTGGGTGAAGCAATAAGCAAACTTGGCTTTTAACGTTACCCGTCCCTTATTTATATATTTTAATAAGCTTAAGTTAAAACAGCGATGCAAAACATAACCTCGTTTGCGATGTTGCATTGTTTGGTATTAAAAGACGTTATTCTTTTTTGGGACTTTCGGTTTTTACTGTGCAACCGGTATAGCAGGATTAACGTTACTCACGTCTAACCAAAAATTAACTTTGGACAAATCCATTATTAATCAGAACCTAATATACATTTTATGAGCCGGACATCAACTTACTTCGTAAAATCGTTAAACTTATAGATTTGATTAGATTTTCGGTCATAAATGACGCGGGGAAAAGCGACACGTGGGACTTGCGGCCCAGCCCCTTTTATCTTAATACAATGAACTGGCTTAAACGTATAAACTTATCATCACCAATCCCTGAAGAAAAGAATTCATACTTACTCAAATAAACCCTGTAACTTAAAGTGTTAGGGTTTCCTCTTTCTTCAATGGAGAAACTCATATTGTACGCTCTGTGTGTTGATTCCGGTAGGCTGTGTGTAAAGGACAGCTACGACGTGCTTGAGGAAAACCGCGCATGCGCAGAGAGTGAATTGCGCAAAAGCCCGATGTGTATGTGCATATAATTTCTGAATCGGCAGATCAACAGTGCAAGAAGATGTTGTAAAAAGAAATGTGAAATGCGGCAATCTGTTCAAAGACAGACCTAAAAAGCATAAGCTGCATTGCTGCTCTTGGCTGGTTTAAGCTTTACAGCCTGGTCCAGTACCTTTATTTTCTAAGCAGTTCGCCTGGTTTAGCTGGTCAGTACAATGTTTCCCCAATTCCCCCAATTTTCACAATATTGCAGTTTTTTATTGTATTTTAATCAAATAAATGCTGTCTTGGTCAGCATAAGAAGCTTCTTAAAAAAACATTTGAAACTCTTATTATTCCTATACCAGTCAAAAGTTTTTGAACAATAAGATTTTAAAGTCTCTTTTGCTCACCAAGCCTGACTTTATTTGTACAAAGTACAGAAAAAATAGTTAAATTTTGAAATATTTTTACTATTTAAAATGTGTTTTCTATACATTGAAAATGTAAATTATTCCTGTGGTTTCAAAGCTGGATTTTTACTTCAGTCTTCATTATCACATGATCCTTCAGAAATCATTCTAATATGCTGATTTGCTGCTCAAAAAATGTATTATTATTATTATAATGTTGAAAACAGATGAGTAGAATTTTTCAGGTTTCTCTGATGAATAGAAAGTTCAGAAGAACAGCATTTATCAGAAATAAAAATAAATAAATAATAATCTTTTATAACATTATAAATGTCTTTATCATCACTTTTAGTCAATTTAAAGCATCCTTGCTAAATAAAAGTATTAATTTCTATTAATATATATACTGACTCCAATCGGTATAGTGTATAATGTTACAAAAGTTTTTTATTTCAGATAAACGCTGATCTTTGGATCTTTCAATTCATCAAAGAATCATGAAAAAATGACTCAACTCTTTTAAATATTGATAATAATAATAATAATAATAATAATAATAATAAAATGTTTCTTGAGCAGAAAATCAGCATATTATAATGATTTCTGAGGATCATTTGACACTAATGAAGACTATGTGTAATGATGCTAAAAATGTAGATTTGATCACAGGAATAAATTACATTTTAAAATATATTCAAACAGGAAGCAGTTATTTTAAATAGTAAAAATATTTCACAACATTACTGCTTTTGCTGTACTTTAGATCAAATAAATGCAGGCTTGGTGAGCAGAAGAGACTGCTTTAATTTTTTAAAAATCTTACTGTTCAAAAACTTTTGAATGGTAGTATGTTAATTCGCTATATATTTTTACACTCTCGTTATTTTATTTTCTAATAAATATATGTAATTCTAGTATATAATTCTAAAATATACATCATTTCTAACATCTTTTCTCCCTGAATGTTTAAAATAAAAGTAATGACGTTTATTCGGGGTGGGCGTTCGTGCGACGTGATTTTCCTTTGACGTCATATCCTACCAGCGCTCTTCGCTTCCTGCCTGGCGGAGGGAGGGGACGGTGCTGACGGCTGGGAGGACGAGCTGAACGTGAAGAAAGCCTTGGGAAAGCGATAAGAAACGAGGGGAAAGGGCCCGAGGTTTTTTACCTTCCATCGGGAAAACTTATCGCTCGACTCTGATTAGCACCCGAAGCAAGTGCAATGTCGTCCAGTCGTCAGTTTAGTGAGAGCAGGGCCATCCCGACCAGGACGGTGCTGATCAACGACTCAACGCAGCTACCTCACGACTATTGCACCACTCCTGGAGGCACTTTATTCTCCACCACCCCGGGAGGTAATAACCAGCTTGAGACGTGCACTGTGCGCCCAGGCTTATATCTGCAGCCGTTTGCTTGTTTGCACGGAAGCCGTCTAGTGTTAGAGGGTGGCCTGTGTTGGCCAGGAAGCCGTAACCACATAAAAGGCTGTGTCTCAAAACCCAGCGTTCTTCCTGCGTAGACAGTATTTTTAAAGGTTGTAGAAACGTTTAATTAGTTTGCATGCAGTAAGTCTGAGGATGCACAAAACGTCGAGACGTTTTAATCGACGATGACCAAAACATGCTGCCTAGGAAGGCAGCTTCCTAGGCTTTTGAGACACAGCCATGTAGTTCAAAACAAAAACAGCGCCGCCTGTGCGTTTCTCTGATCAACGTGATTGGTCCGCAGTACCTGATGGACAGAATAAGACAGAACAAAGGAATGCATTACATTAAACATATGCACATGTAGCAGTATATACACCCTGTCAATTGCTGTCAGTCAATACTATTGTTGTGCTTTTGGTTTACATTGGGGAATTATATATTTAGGGCCCGAGCACTACAGTGCGAGGACCCTATTGGAATTGCTCCGTTTATTATTATTCTTCTTCTTCTTCTTCTTCTCCAAAATGAAAAGTCTTTTTGAGGGCCTAAACATGCCCGAAAACTCACGAAACTTTGCACACGCATCAGACCTGGCGAAAATTTACATCTGATATGGTTTTCAAAAGTGGGTGTGGCAAAATGGCTCGATAGCGCCACCTGTAAAATTTCAACGGAGTGCCCCTCGAGCTACGTTTCACGTACATGTACGAAACTCGGTACACATATGTAACACACCAATACCTACAAAAAAGTCTCCTGGTGCAACATCCGAAACCCAACAGGAAGTCCGTTATATTGAATTTCCTGTACGATTTTTGTGCAGTTTTTGCCATTTTCAGGCCTCATACTTTAACGAACTCCTCCTACAGTTTTTATCCGATCATCTTCAAATTTGCTGAGTGTCATCATAAGGCCTTTGCGATGTTAAATTGCGAAGCTTTAGAGTTTTCGTCGAAGGGCGTGTCCGTGGCGGTCGGACAAACTTTGATGTTTCGCCATGAAAAAGGAAGTTGCTATAACTCAGGCATACGATGTCCGATCTGCCTCAAACTTCACATGTTTGATGACAGTCCGGTCCTGAACACACGTCAGTGCCCATATTCAGTTATAGTCATAGCGCCACCTGCTGACAACAGGAAATGACATGTTTAACACTGTTACGGACTCCTAGAAACATATTGAAAAGCGTTAACAAGTCTTAAATAGGCTAGCTACATGCTACAAACATGCTAAAACATGCTAGCAACACTTAGCTAAGAGCTAAAGCATGCTATTAATACAAATACAAAAGGAAATTGCTGTAACTCATGTATATAATGTTGAATCTGACCCAAACTTAATATTCAACATGCTACAAAAATAATAAAGCATGCTAGCAACACTTAGCTAATATGCTAAAGCATGCTAATAATACAATGAAACAGGAAGTTACTCTAACTCAGGCATACAATGTCCAATCAGCCCCAAACTTAACATGTTTGATAAGAATCCTGGCCTAAACACACGCCCATGCCCGTATTCAGTTATAGTCATAGCGCTACCAGCTGGTAACAGGAAGCCACATGTTTAATACTGTTGTGGATGCCTAGCAACATTTTTAAAAAATTCAACAACTGTTAAACAGGGTAGCAACATGCTAGAAACATGCTATAACATGTTAGCAACATTTAGCTAAGTGCTAAAGCATACTCTTAATGCAATGAAACAGGAAGTTACTGTAACTCAGGCATGCAATGTCCAATCAGCCCCAAACTTCACATGTTTGATAACAGTCCTGGCCTGAAGATATCTACATGCCAATATTCAGTTATAGTTATAGCGCCACCTACTGTCAACAGGAAGTGACATGTTTAACACTGTGACACACTATTAGCAACACACTAAAAAAGCCATTGAGTGCTAAACTAGTTTAAAACGTACTCAAACATGCTAGCAACACTTACTTAGTGCTAAAGCATGTTGTTAAAGACATAAAACAGGAAGTTACTGTAACTCAGACATGCAATGTCCAATCAGCCCCAAACTTCACATGTTTGATAACAGTCCTGTCCTGAAGATATCTACAAGCCAATATTCAGTTATAGTCATAGCGCCACCTACTGACAACAGGAAGTGACGTTTAATGGTGTTACGGACTCCTAGCAACATAATAAAAAGTGTCAGCAAGTTTTAAATAGGCTAGCATCATGCTAGAATCATGTTAAAACATGCTAGCAACACTTAGCTGAGAGCTAAAGCATGATATTAATACAAAGAAAAATAAGTGTAACTCATGCATACAATGTCCAATCTGACCCAAGCTTAATATGTTTGATAAGAGTCCTGGTCTGAACACAAGCCCATGCCCATATTCAGTTATAGTCATAGTGCCACCTGCTGGCAACAGGAAGTCACATGTTTAATACTGTTGTGGATGCCCAGCAACATTTTAAAAATATCAACAAGTGTTAAATAGGGTAGCAACATGCTAGAAACATGTTAGCAACATTTAGCTAAGTGCTAAAGCATACTCTTAATGCAATGAAACAGGAAGTTACTGTAACTCAGGCGTGCAATGTCCAATCAGCCCCAAACTTAATATGTTTGATAAGAGTCTTGGCCTGAATACATTTACATGCCAATATTTAGTTATAGTCATAGCGCCACCAGCTGGCAACAGCAAATTAATTGTTTTACACTAACTTAAGCATGCAATGTACAATTTGCACCAAACTTGACATGTTTGCCAATAGTCCTGGCCTGAAGACATCTAAAAGCCAATATTTTGTAATAGCGCCACCTGTTGGCAGCAGGATATGTCATGACTTACACTCAAGCATGCCATGTTCAAGCTTCACCAAACTTCATATGTTTGATAAAAGCACTGGCCTGAACACATCTGCATGCCAATATTCAGTTATAGGCATAGCGCCACCAGCTGGCAGAAGGAAGATTGGCACATATCAATGACTTTGACATATTCCTCCTACATTTTCTGTGTTAATAGCATAGTGCCCACCATTCGCCACCGATCGGCGGTGAGCCCGAGTGCGAGGGCCCTACCATCGCTGCTTGCAGCTTTAATTGTTTGTTGTGTCACATTAATCATCTTTGTGATTTCAAATGCATTTCATAGTAATTCCTATTTTCACTTTTCTAAGACATATGATTATCACTAAAGGAAAAGTTCACACAGTTGTCATCATTTACTCATCCTCATGTTGATTTCAATCCTTTATGACTAACATAACAGGAAATGTGTCAGATTGCTTCAGGATTATGAAATCTTATGCAGGTTGGTGGTTATGTAATAAAACCGGCTTATAACAGTGAGTTTATGTCAATGCAGGAACTCGAATAATCTATGATCGCAAGTTCCTGTTAGACCGGCGCAACTCACCCATCGCCCAGACCCCACCAGCACACTTGCCGGTTATCCCAGGAGTGACAAGCAAGAACGTCCTGAATGAGAACAAGAGGAATGAGGCTAAAAACATCAACAACCATGATGCCAAGCCAGGGCAAGGTTAGTCTTCAAAACTGACCAAACTGGAACTGTTTCTACTGGAACCTCCCTGCTTTGTGCTCGATCATCTTATGTACACAAACAGAAATGGGTCTGGTTGGAGGGTTAGACTAGTGTTAGCTCACACCATTTTTGTTTGTGTGTTGCAGGTGAAGATGCTCAGTTCGAGATGGACATCTAAAGAAGAGGAACCAACGTGAAGAACGATTAATTACCTGGTACCTGTGTGCCAGTGGCTTGGCTTGTAGAAACCAATGTTGTGAGCCCTCTCCTTTAGCTCTCTCTAGCTGCTGGGTGCTGTATAATCATGGGGATAAATGACTAAAAGTTTGCCCAGTGGGGCTGCTGGAGCCCTGAAAGTTAACCTGGGAGCCTGTTGAGCTCTTTTCGTTTAGGTTTCAGGGCTGCCATCAGCTGTACTTGCTTAAGTCACAGAGCAAGGGAAAAATTCTGTATTGTAAGTGCCCGGATATATTACCAATTTACAGTAACAGACTCATAAACAAATCAGCCATCAGAGATTCACTGCTGATAGTTCAGAGTACACTGTTCCAGTCGATACCCTTAATGCAGTCTACTTGGTTAACATGTAAACTGATTTACACTCAAGTTAAGAAATGCAGTTATCTGTATGTACATGTCCTCCCAAATATAATTTTTTTTCCATCCAAAACAATTACTGATCTCCCCCCCTAGTTTTATTTAAAAGGGACAACAGGATTTTCATAATCTTTTGATTAAAAAAAAAAAGGATTCCGTATTTATTCCAAGTCTTTTATATGAGTTAAAATGTTTTTATAGGTATTTGTTTAGCTCTAAAAAATAATTTGATAAAATTGTCCAAAACCAGACCACAGACCTTAATTACTCAGTTGACTTTAAGATTAAGATGCCAAACAGATCTAGTTTTATTTAGAACTACCGCCCAAACAAGCATTTTCTTTTAAATTTTAGAAGAAATTAAGTTGAACCACAATTTTGAAAGACCAAACTGTTACTTTAGGTCAGAGAGAATGTTTCCGTTCAGATTTGTCCTGATTTCTACCTACCTTTGCATGGCGAGACACTTGAAATGTCAACATCAGCTCTGAATCCACATCGTCTGGTTAAGGTAGATAATACCAAGTACTGATCAAGGGTTTAATATGCTTTATAAAACGATGACAAAAAGAGAGCTGGTCTCAGGAAGCACTTGCGTTACGTACCTAACAAGTACACATCTTACGGCTCCTTTCATGGGAGAAAAATAGCACGGTGAATATTTAACATTAATATCAGCTGTGACATCTACTGTCACTTTCCGATTACTACAATCCTTTCGAACCTTGATAATCAAATCAAAGGTAGGAAAGCACTGAAGTGTTGTTTTGGTCATTTTACTATTGTCTGTCTCACAGCTGCAGAATGTGAACGATTCGTTGAAAGATGGATAGTTTTGTAGTGACCAGACATTCATATTTTGATTCAGATCAAACATCTTGAAAACTTGAATTGAATCTTTCCAATGCTCTTCTATGCATGTTCTTTTGGTCTGCTTCTTAGTCTTTAGTTCAAACGTCGGATCATTTAAATGTTGAGGGGTTTTTTTTGTTGTTTTTTTTGAGGATGCCAAATCTTGTGGAAGATGAGAAGGTTTGATTTAATATTGAAAGAGAATTAAGCAAAGAGATTATCCAAACAAAGTGACTTAAAGAGGATAAGATTTATTCTCATGACTGTGCTCCGGTCATTCTCTGAAGCGCAGAATTTTTTTTCTCTCTCTCTCACAGTGATCTCTTGTGCTTAGCCTCTGTATCCATGCCTTACTTTACTAAGCTGAGCAGCTGTGTCAAATACAGTTCCCTTTCATACCTTAAATACAGGATCAGTTCCTTTCCGTTTGATTTCTTTCCGACTTTCAAGTTGGGGATAAGATCAAGATACTGCTATGTTTTACTAGAAAACATTATATTTTTGGAAACATGTTTGTTATTATTTACTTTCTTACAGAGATGGAAAGATTTGCAGATACAGCAGTGTAATATTTGTAATAGTAATGGATTGGTTAAAAAATAAAACGGTTGCATTTGACTTTCTATAAAGTATTCAATTCTGGTGATATCCTTGACAATTAGATGCACATTTTCATTTCCGGTTTTGAATAGACTTTAGACTTTTGTGAAAGTCATATTCAAGTAATAATGATTTACAGTAAAGGGAACTTAATATACTGTCCTTCTGTAATAGATTTTGTCATATCCCTGCTTGTTTCAACTCTGAATTATGGACGTTTAGATTTTTCTTTTCTTTCCAAAAAAGGATCACTGCTTACTATTTCTTCATACTTTCCCCCAGGTCTCAGAAACTTTCAGAAATGCATTTAGCTGTCTGTTTGATGGGATTTAGGATGAAAGTTTTATCTAATGTGGCAGAAATTGGAAACTGTATTTTCTTTCTTTCTTTGAGACCCTGTTCGATTTAATTTTAATGAAATGCCAATGCCAGTGGACACTGTTACAGCAAGATCAATAAAAGTTCCTTGATATCAACTTGTCTGTTTGTCTTCTCTGCCAAATGCTTCTGTATTATGCTTAAAGGGAACCCCGGGTATTAAGACTTGTATGGCTTAATATAACGTAAATGTCTCTTACTTAAATACGTAGCAGAAAACCAATGAAAGACTTGTGTTACTGGACTGGGGGGATGCCATTATTTTAATGACATGAAATGGTTGCACTCGGTGAGCTACTTATTGCTATTTTTATCGCGACACAACTAGGAAAATAAAATACATTGTGCAGCTTTTGGTTGTAATTTTAGTTAACAAAAGAAGCGATGTAAGTCTTCACTGATTTTCCTAGCAATGGTAAGAGCAGCAAAGAATGGCAAGATGCCTGTGGACGAATAAAACTTCCTGAAGACCCACAACTTTGTTTTCTTTACTTTAACCCTCATGTCTTTGAGGTTTTTAGTAGATCACGGCTATTGAAAGAGCTTAGGCCCCTATAGTCGAAAAAAACAGCTAAAACCAGCCTGGTTTTAGCTGGTCATAGCTGGAAGGCAGGCTGGTTTTAGAGGGGTTTTGGCCACTTTTCCAGCCTGGTCAGGCTGGTCTTAGCTGGTCAGGCTGGGAAACCACCAGCTAAGACCAGCCAACCAGCCTAGGCTGGTATTAGATGTTTTTTTCAGCAGATTTTTAAAAAAGAGATAATTTAGGTTATATTAAGCCGTACATGGCATAATACCCAAGATTCCCTTTAAAGAGAAAATAAATTCTGTCATAATTTCTCACCCTCATGTCGTTCCAATCCCGTAAGACCTTCGTTGATCTTCAGAACACAAATTAAGATATTCTTGATGAAATCCGAGTGCTTTCTGACTCTGCATAGACAGCAATGAAAATACTATGGTTAAGGACCAGAAAGGTAGTAAGACATCGTTAAAATAGTCCATGTGACATTAGTGCTTAAACCGTTATTTTATGAAGCCACAAGATTAGTTTTTGTGCGCAAAGAAAACTAAAATAACGACTTTATTCAACGTTCGATGCACTAGAGTACTACGACTCAGCCTGTAGAACCCGGATGCACTGCAAGCTGAGTGAACCCACAGCGGAGTCTGACATGGATGGAAGAGAAGACATTGATGAATAAAATGGTTATTTTTGTTTTCTTTGAGCACAAAAAGTATTCTTGTAGCTTTCATAATATTAGGGTTGAACTACAATGTCCTTACTACCTTTCTGGTAGTGCAGAGAGTTAGAAAAGCTCTCGGATTTCATCAAAAAATATCCTAATTTGTGTTCCGAAAAAGAACGAAGGGCTTACGGGTTTGGAACGACATGAGGGTGACTAATTAATGACAGCATTTTCATTTTTTTGGGTTAACTATCCCTTGGAATGTCATGTAAAGTGTTGAAATACCAGGGTTTGCCGCAAGATGGAGTAGTAGGGTAAGTGTACAGCTCTTAGTTTGCTTTTCTGGAAGTTAATTCTGGCTCTAGTTTTGTAAATGCTAAACTGTGTTATACTAAAGCGGGAGTTCTCAATGTTTTTTTCTCTTGTCTCTAGCTGGAAGCCCTTGTTACAGTACATGAATGCCTCGTGAAGAGAGCTTGGTTGCTTGGAAACTCAAGGCAATACAATGTGTCCACTTAACACCAGCAGCTCAAGCAGAGGCTGTTTTCAATGCAATGAAAGACATTCGACACAGTGGCAGTGGTGAAAATGAACAACTTGGCCGCCGAGCAACAATATGGAACAACTTGAGGTTGAAACGTTGCGATTAACTATCACCATTACAAGAAAATCAAGTCTTGCTAACTCAGAATATTATTACTGTTTAAATGTACCAGTGTCAGCCTATTCATACTCAGTCCCTCACATCCCAGGCTTTTCAACATTTTGGGCATCTCTGCAGCTCCGTTGCTGGGAGATGGAGCTGTTACTGACTGGTGAAAAGATGAGAATCCACCCACCGACATCCTCCTCTCCCATAACATTTATTGCCAGTGAAAGAGGCAGTTGAAGGAAGTGACCATTCTCTCCTCCCCCTGTGTTATCCAATTGCACTGTATGGCGAGACTCGCTCTGCTGGATTCACACCTGACTGCATGTCTTTGGACCTGTGCGGGGCTTTAATTGACAGGATTCAAGATGTGTGTGACATGGACTTGGTCTTCTTCTGCGTTTAATTGTCTCTCTCAGGTCCTGACAGGTGTCTGAGAGAGCGGGTATCCAGGTGAGCAGGTGAGGTAACTTTTATGATATTTACTTTCCATATTACCTTGTCTTGGTTTCAGGGTAGAAATATTTGCTTTATTAGGTGTACAATTATGTCTTTTTGTCTTGAGCTTTGCTTGGCATAGCTAAGTTTGATTCACTCAGTCAGCTTCCTGTGAAATGCTGGTGGGCAAGTGTACTTACTAAGTGTACTACATGAGAGCTGATTTAAATGAACTCTCAGAACATTGGGAAACAAAATAGATAGAGAATGGGATGTTGTTTTTATACAACAGTTTAGTAAAGTTCAAGTACGTAAGTTAACGTTTTAGACACTATATTGCCAGGTAGTTTGTTTCTATTTACTCCGAAACGAACAACAAAGTTCCAAACTAAACCAAGATTCATTTTGACACATCTGAAAAAATCAGTGTTTTGAACTAATCTGTTGAGTGAATGATTCCATGCAGGAGTCACACGACACCTGGTGTATCAATGTAAATATGCAGAAAGAGTCACTGAATAATACAATTGAGGTCTAAAGTTTACATACATCTTACAGAATCTGCTAAATGTTAATTATTTTACAAAATGCATGTATTTCTCACATAAAAGACGTTTACATATAGTCCACAAGAGAAAACAGTTGAATTTATAAAAATGACCCCGTTCAAAACTTTACATACGCTTGATTCTTAATACTATGTTGTTACCTAAATTATCCACAGCTGTGTTTTGTTTAGTGCTAAGTGTTTATGAGTCCCTTGTTTGTCCTGAACCTTTAAACTGCAGTTCTTCAGAAAAATCCAAACAGCATGGTTTTTCAGCAATTTTGTGTTATTGAACCCATTCCAGCAATGACTGTATGGTTTTGAGATCCATCTTTTCACGCTAAGGGCAACTGAGGGACTCATATGCAACTATTACAGAAGGTTCTAACGCTCACTGATGCTTCAGAAGGAAACACTGCATTAAAGCAACACTAAGTAACTTTTCCCTCAACGCTCCCTCTACAGGTTGGAAGCGGAATTGTCAACACTAAAGAGTTGTTTTTACCTTAAAATAATGTTTCCGAACTCGTGTCAGTGGTTCATCAACTCATAACAGGGTGAAACGGCACTTTCGTATTCGCTTTGCGACCCTCTATCGGCCATAACAGCACTATGTAAGTTTGGGTCGTCGGGTCGCGGTTTTGTAGTTCAAATGAGACTACAAATGCGACTTGCTTTACGGCAGGCTTCACAAAAGGTTTTCATACTTTTATAAAGTCATACAACATACTCTACCTTGTCACTGGACATCGTTATTTCCAAAGCCGGTCCTGGATAGCCTCCAAACAAATAACGTGCATGTGACGCGACGGTAGGCTAAATTATTTACGACAGCGGTAATGGACAATTCCGCTTCCAACCTGTCGAGGGAGCGTTGAGGGAAAAGTTACTTAGTGTTGCTTTAAGAGCCAGGGGTGTAAACTTTTGAACAGAATGAAGATGTGTACATTTTTCTTATTTTGCCTAAATATCTCTTTTTTTATTTAGTACTGCCATTTAGAAGCAATAGGAAATACTTACATGTTTCCCAGAAGACAAAATAAGTTGAATTTACCCTGATCTTCAAATTCAAAAAGTTTGAATACTTAATACATTGTGTTTCCTTCTGGAGCATCAGTGAGCGTTTGAACCTTCTGTAATAGTTGCATATGAGTCCCTCAGTTGTCCTCAGTGTGAAAAGATGGATCTTAAAATCATACAGTCATTGTTGAAAAGGGTTCAAATACACAAAAATGCTGAAAAACCAAAGAATTTGTGGGACATCAAGGATTTTTCTGAAGAACAGCAGGCAGTTTAACTGTTCAGGACAAACAAGGGACTCATGAACAACTGTCACTACACAAAAAACACAGCTGTGGAAAGTTATTAATAAACAAATTAACATCTCACGCTGTGGCACGAAGAATTGAAAACAGAAATTGGTAGTGAATTGACTAATTTACAGTAAGTTAACATTTACTTAGGATAATAAAAAAGTTTGTGTTATTAGCAAAGATATTAGTTGTTTAGAGAAAATACTGGGTTTGCAGTGTGTATTTGTTACACAGCCTCAGTTTTTTTTAGATTCTGAATGTGATGTTGATTGAAAGCTTAATACACATGAACAAAACACTGCAGTCGTTTTTAAACTCCTCATTTCTCAGCCTGAACAAGGATGTGCCAGTCACTAGTCACTCCCACTCACTGCATATCTGTGCACTGATCTGTGCAGCGTTGTATGAATGCATCCCGGGGCCTTTCCCATCCATATTTAGAGATTTTTGTTGTTGTTGTTTTTTGTTCTGTGACCGTGATACTCGGACACAACTGGAATTTAAATCAAGCCCCTGAAAAGGGAAGCATTGCTCTTGGTGCCAGCAACTCAGTATCCCAAACTTTCAATAGACCAGCCAGTTATATAAACATAAGGCAGGAATGTCCTAATGACATTCACAGAGCTATCATATATTAGCCAGTGATATCTCTCTGGCACAAACTTGATCTTATGAAGGAGGAGGGGGCAAAAAAATGTATTTAATTAACTGCATTATCGCTACAGCACATGGAGGAGATTCGTTTGGCTTCATGATTCTGACTTCAAACGCTTTCAGATTTCAGTAGATGCAAAGGCATCAGAAATCTTTCATCTTGCACTTTCTCTCACTTTTGGCTTTCTGTAATGTCTCCGTCATGGCCTTTGCATGGGCTGTCCCTGTGAATGTCTGGAGCCGCCCACACTGTCGTCTGGTTGCCAGATGTACTGTATTTCTTCGTGGCCCCCAGAAAGGTTGGAACTGTTATCCTGTCACTGTGAGAAGAGAACCAGAGAGGCACTGAGCAAGAAAGAGAAGAAAAGAGATTAGCAAAACTTCGCTGGTGGCTGGAGTTAAAACTAAAGGCTTTTATGTTAAGATTCTGCTAGCAACAGGAAACTGAGTTTGTGTTGACGGGATTTACACTTAAAGAGAGACCTGAACCCTTGCTGAAGCTAAGATGCAAAAACCAAAGGATGTGAACACACGCGGCACAGCTGCGAGACCGTAAGCTGTTCATTTATCAATGAAATAACATGACAGAGATGATACGCACATGCAAATTTTATAGTCTGACTTACTTTTCGGTCTGTAGAACACATTCAGATCTTCAATAGTGTGTTTTATTAGGGGTTTTTGCTGTGCATTGCATGTGTTGGGGTTCCAGTAAAATTGAATCTTTGCGGTCTTGCAGCACAAACTGCGTCTAGCTCTTTAAAAAGTGCAAATGTTTGAAATAACCCCATGTAAAATGACTAACATCTCTGCCTGTTTACTTTCTATTAGTCACAGTATAAATCCTCATTCCAGTTCTGTGCAGATTATGGGTACGAGTGCCAGTGCAACTTCCCAGGCTGCTCCGTTTGCACCTACACACCGGGCTGATCACCAAGGGAACAGCATGGCTGAGCGCAGACGCTCACTACAGTCGGTGAACATTCGCAACAGCAAGGCCAAGTCCATCATCACAAACAAAGTGGCCCCTGTTGTCATCACGTAAGTGACAAGTGCAACATGTTGCTTTTTAAAACTGGCCGTAAGGACCCTCGTATGCACAAAATGTCACACCTGTGTGTTACAATTTGAACGTAAACAATTGTAGATGTACCATTAAAACAGCATCACTTTGACTTAAAGGGATAGTACACCCAAAATTTAAATTCTATCATCATTTGCTCCAAAATCCAAACCATATTATTTTAAACACAAAAGATGATATTTTAACCAAACAATTGATGACTGAGCCATTGACCACCCTTTAGTTACATTCTTCAAAATATCTTCTTTTGTGCTCAACAAAAGAAAAAAACAGAATAAAGAGTGAGCAAATTATGACAGAGTTTTAATTTTTGGGTGAACTGTCCCTTTAAAGGAATGTACAAACATGTATTATCAGTTCTGGATTTTTACTGACATTTTGATAGACGTTATGAGTGTTGTTTCGATACAGAAATAACTGCAGGGAAGAGTTTCAGATTCATGACAAGATCCAATCCGCCAACTACTCAAAGGGAAGGATATCTGACCTGTTGCCAGAGCACTACCTAGTGCTGGTATGTTTCACTTTTTGAGATTTAAACTAAATATTTAGAGCTTAATACTTAAAAAAAGTGTCATACCATTGGAAAATGTCGTAATGAGCAGGAAATGGAGATAAGTGATGGATTTGTCTTGTCATTTACGATGGAATAAGTTTTATAACTTGCTTTTACATTGTCCAGGGGGAGTTTTTTATGGTGCAGGATGTATACAATAGAGCTGATGTCTTAAATACTACAAAAAGCCACG
The DNA here is from genome assembly GCF_049309525.1 of Garra rufa. NCBI lineage: Eukaryota > Metazoa > Chordata > Actinopteri > Cypriniformes > Cyprinidae > Garra > Garra rufa. Next base: position 22,409,287 of record NC_133362.1, on the reverse strand, counting down.
GGGCCCCCAACTTCCGCAAGGTCAAGGGAAACTACCCCCTTTTTGGAATGGGCCAACCTAGCCTGAGTGGTTTCAAACAGGTCCTCCAGAGATTGCAGATTGACGGGTATGAGGTCAGTAAGTGCTTGTTGTCTTTGTTGAGTAGGATGAAAGTCAGTGAGGCATCTTTTTGTGAATACAGTTCACTTTACGGTTTTTAATATTTTTCCTGTAAGAACCATTAGATACAGTTAGGGTCAAAAGGTTACGTACACCTTGCAGAATCTGCAAAATGTTAATTATTTGACCAAAATAGGAGGGATCATATAAAATGCAATTTGTTTTTTTATTTAGTACTGACCTGAATAAGATATTTCACATAAAAGATGTTTACATATAATCCACAAAAGAAGATAATAGTTAAATTTATAAAAAGACCCAGTTTAAAAATGTTTACATACACTTGGTCATTAATACTTTGTTGTTACCTGGATGATCCACAGGTGTGTTTTGTTTTTTTTTGTTTTTTTTTTGTTTAGTGATAGTTATTCATGAGTTACAGTGGGTTTAAAAGATCACTGATGCTTCAGAAGGAAACACAATGCATTAAGAGATGAAAACTTTTTGAATTTGAAGATCAGGGTTAATTTTACTTATTTTGTCTTCAGGGAAACATGTAAGTATCTTCTGTAGCTTCTGAAGGGCAGTACTTAATGAAAAAATGTGTTTTTAGGCAAAATAAGAAAAATGTACACATCTTCATTCTGTTCAAAAGTTTACACCCCTGGCTCTTAATGCGTAATTTTTCCTTCTAAAGCATCAGTGAGCATTTGATCCTTCTGTAATAGTTTCATATTTGTCCCTCAGTTGTCCTCAGTGTGAAAAGATGGAAGTCATTGTTGAAAATGGTTCAAAAACACAAAAATGCTGAAAAACCAAATAATTTGTGGGACCTAAAAGATTTTTCTGAAGAACAGCGGGCAGTTTAACTGTTCAGGACAAACAAGGGACTCATGAACAACCATCACTAAACCAAAAAAAAAAAAACAGTTGTGGATCATTCAGGTAACAACACAGTATTAAGAATCAAGCGTATGTTAACATTTGAATGGGGTCATTTTTATAAATTCAACTATTATTTTCTCTTGTGGACTATATGTAAACATCTTTTATGTGAAATATCTTATTCAGGTCTGTACTAAATAAAAAATAACATGCATTTTGTATGATCCCTTTTATTTTGGTAAAATAATTAACAGTTTGCAGATTCTATTAGGTGTATGGAAACTTTTGACCTCAACTGTATGTTAGTTATTACATCATTATATAGCACAAAATTAACCTCCACTTGTAAAAATATAGGTTCCAAAAAGGAACCTTTTGCAGCAATGCCATAGAATAACAGTTTTGAAGAAGTGTTTTTTCTAACATTTTAGTAATCTACAGAACCTTTTGTGCAATGGAATGATTGGAGGTTTTTCATTAAACCATTAAAGCCATTAAAGATTATTTTTAAGAGTGTAGCATGTGAAGTAACTAATTTGAAACAGTCAAATGTCTGTATCATTGTGCATAATAGTGATTTTGGTCTCTAACTCAGAGGTCTTGACTACCTTGGCTACCATATTTCCTGCAGACAGATCTTCAACTGATATCAGGTTAACTGCTGTTTATCCCACAAAATATGTGAACAGGAGGTGATATTCATCTGTGTGAGGGAGGAACCAGTGGTCTTCTTCCGCTCAGATGGAGACTTTATTCCGTACACTCCCAGAGGAAGAGAGAACCTCCATGAGAACCTGCATGACCTCGACAGAGAGCTCAGCGCAGAACAAATAGAGCTTTCCATCCGGAAAGAGGTCTGTTATAGACCAGAACTAGTTGTATAAGGAGAATCGCTTGCCATCCTTTTATGGTGAAATGTTGAGAGAGGTCATAGTGTCTGCTCAGTGTCAGGTTTTAATTCTCTCATATTTTCTCCAGTTGTGTGACTTCGCCAAGCTGAGTGAAAATATGTTCTTTGTCTATAATGACATTGAGCATTTTAAAGATGAACCTAAGCAGATTCACATTCTGTCAGAGGAGGACATTCACATCACTGAAGAGGTCTACAAAAGACCACTTTTCAGTCAACCATTGCACAGGTAATTGCTCATATTTTATGACAGAATAAAATCTATACTCTTCAGAAGTTATGATGTTTCTTATGCTTACCAAGGTTGCTTTTTTTTTCTTCCAAAAATACATAAATAATTATACAATTACAATTTGAAATAACTGTTTTAATATTTTTAAAATGTTTATTCCAGTGATGGCAAAACTGAATTTTCAGCAGCCATTACTCCTGTCTTTAGTGATGGTTTGCTGCTCAAAAAAACTTCTTATTATAAATGTTGCACACAGCTGTTACAGTAAACCATTACATTTAATTTTTATGCATCCTTGCTGAATCTGGAAAGTAATTTTTTGACCCCAAACATAAAAGACAGTTTCAGTATCAAAAATAAATGATGGCGGCGTGGGAAAAACTTTCCAAGACACTTTCGTGATCTTTGTTTAAAAATAGCAGAAATCTGTTGTAAATAAAACCCTGGCAAAAAGTAGTGCCAAAAAACATGCATATATGCATATATATTAAAATTAATAATACTTTTTAGATTCTTTTTGTTTTGTGTATTGTTTAATGACACATTTTTATGAATTTAGATATTACAGATTACCGCTCCCTATGGAAGGGGCACCACTGGAGGAGACATTTGATGCTTTTGTTAATATACTCAGGGTAAGATCTCTATGAATATTATATATGTTTTTTTTTCTCCTTCTACTTGCTAAGTTTAAAATAACTCTATGTGAGCTCTGGTTTATTTATATCTGATGATTTGTGTCAGTGAACACAATAATTCATCCCAAGAACCCAGAACTTTAAACCCAGCGCCAGCCAGCAAACCATATTTATGTTTTACAGTTACCAGTAACATCAATCTTTGAAAACTGTATTAACACAGTCGAAAGTTATAAATGTTAACTTAAGACCATGAAAAATAAATTCAGGTATCTGCTCATGATCAGGAAACGGCAAGACATTTTTTTTTATTCCAGTTTCTTTATCTTTTCCATCTTGATTTAATTTTCCCTTTATCAGAGTTTGACAGCCAAAAATGAATGTGTGTTCTTGTTTGAGGTTACAGAAATTTATACAGACATGTACATTCCACAATCATTATGTTATTTACTTGGACAATGTGCTGTTACAAATTCACCCACCTTTGTGTTCACCAGGAGACCCCGAACCTCTTTTTGATGCGGGACAGCTCCAAGCCTCTGCCTGCACTGCTCTTCAGCTGCCAGGTGGGGGTAGGACGCACTAATCTTGGGTTAATCCTGGGAGCCTTAGTCTTCCATCACCTGCAGGGGGCATCAAAGAGCCCCAGGTACCTATAGTTCACTGTCAGTACAATTTCAATTACTGTTTACCCTCTCAAAGAAAAGCATTACTTAATTAAACTCTCTACTGTGGTAATATTGTGTTTTAATATTAGTAATATTGTGTCCTTTTTCTAAGCTCTACGTACTATTTTTCTCTTTCACAGGCATGAAATACAGAAGAGTGAACACAAATTGGATTTCCAAGTGATTCAGTTGCTAATCAGTAGCCTACCTAAAGGTCAACAAGTCCTTGATGAGGTTAGCGTATTAATGATGTTTGTAAAACTCTTGGTTCACGAAGTACAATTGCTTTAAAGGGTGTTTTCATTTGCAAAAGTGATAGTAAACAGAAACTGAGCCTTTTATGTTTTCCAAAGCATATAAAACATTAGGATTTAGTGATTAAATGGTTTAACTGGGTCGGAAATTAACAAGGGCTTTTGGCAAAAATGCCACCAACATTAACATAAATGCCCCATAAATTTAAGACAAAGGGGCAAAATTGCCCCTGCACAATTAAACAGTGTATTACGGCTGTCATGATTAAAATGAAATGTGAAAATGGATGAAATATGTCAATTACATTTAGGAATGTAATTAGATTTGCTCACACTGCATCAGGTTGCTTTTACGCACTGTTTTGTGCAGTGTTGAGCTTTATAACCAATGAAACACATTTCTGTTGAATTTAGGAATCAATCAGAGGCTTAGATTAGTCACCACTAAAGAGCTGTTGATGAGTGTGCACACTCACGAATCCCCTTATCATAAACAACACAGTGCAGATACAATGAAAATGAAAGATTAATTTCGTAGCTACAGTCATTATAACTGGACTTTCTGCATAAGTTATGATAGACTTGGCTAACGTCATGTTTTTCTATGAAGCCAGAATGTGACGTGCCCAAAATGAAACATTTTATATTGTTATCTATATCGATATAAATAATCATTATTACACTACACAGAGCAATAATCTACAATAATGACTTTTTGTCATAACATTGCAGCTCTATGAGTTCCTGATTGTATATGTATAATTTAAATACAATTTTTAACAGTCATTAAAGACAACATATGTTTTTTGTAATAATGAGGTGAATATAAAAAATTAAAATTTGTGTCAGAATTAAATAAAAAATTAATTCCAGAGGGCAAGCATTGCCCCTTAATGGAACAATTCATTTCTGACCCTTTACATAACTCATTTTAAGTGTATATTTATGTATATATACCATAGGTTGATGATGCTGTTGCCATGTGCTCTGAGATGCATAACATAAAAGATGCTGTGTATGAAAACAAACTAAAGCTAGAAGGTATTGCTGAAGATTACCAGATTCAAGTAAGTCTCAATTAAAACATTTTGTCCATGTTGTCAAACTGATATAAAATGGTTGCTTTTTATTTAATTTTAAATACAAATGAGCTTTTTGTTAAATGAAGGTCACATATTTGTGTCATTCACATGTTTGTGTTTGCAGGGAAGCAGCACAAAAGGCTATTTCCTGCAAAGAACACTCCAAAGTCTTGAACGCTATGTGTACTTACTATTATTCAATGCGTATCTTCACGAACAGGTATTGTTAAACCAAATGCTACCATATTTTTAAATTTAAAAGTAGTTATTTCTGTCAGTATATGCCATTGTTATAAATATATATCTATTATCTACTTTTTGTCTCCTTCTTTGTAGTATCCACAGGCATTTCCGCAGAGCTTCAGTCAGTGGCTGTGTATGAATGCTTGGATCTACAGACTGCTTGCCAGCATGGATAGCTCTGAACTTTCAACACCAGCCAGCCTTATAACAGATGGGATTCGAGTTCTGGTAAGGGCAATCAATTTTTGATTCCCAGAACATTCTCAGAACATTATTTTATAATTATATAAAGAAAAAATACACTACCAGTCAAAAGTTTTTGGACAGTAAGATTATGTTTTTTTAAAGAAGTCTCTTCTGCTCACCAAGCCTGCATTTATATGATCCAGAGTACAGCAAAATAGTACACTTAAAAAAATATATTTTTACTATTTAAAATAACTGGTTTCTAATTCAATAAATTTAAAAATATAATAATTTCTGAGATTTCAAAGCTGATTTTTTAGCATCATTTGTCAAGGACATAATCCTTCAGGAATCATTCTAATATTCTGATTTGCTGCTCAAAAGCATGTATTCTGCTTCTGCTGCAGAAGAAAAGCATTTATCTGAAATAGAAATCTTTTGTAACATTATAAATGTCTTTATCATCATTTTTGATCAATTTAAAGCATCCTTGCTAAATAAAAGTATAAATTTCTATAACCAGAGACTTAAAAAAATATAAAAAATATTACTGTTCAAAAACTTTTGACTGGTAGTGTATATAAAGAAGTTCTTTCCCTAAAACATAGCCAAAGGAAAACCATACACTAACTTTAGTGGAGCACTAACTTCAGTTTGCTGTGATGATGTGGAGATTACATATTATAACAGATTAAAATTACATAGTTATACTTAAGTATGTTCATATGCACCAGGTTCTAGTTTTTTGCTTTATCCTTGAATAGTAATTTTCTTGCTTACCGGTAAGTATATCTGATATGCCAGTCTTCATAAAAACAAATACTAACAGCATAGACTAAATCTCATTAACTTGAGATTTTCTGTCCTGGCTCTTATCAGAAACAAACTGTGACCTCCTCCTTCTGCAGCTCAGCAGACTCTCCCTAAAACATAGGCATCGCATTATATCTTTTTTTGAAAGGTGTCCAGTGAGTTCTTAGTGACAGATCTGCTCAGTACAGCCAAGGAGATGAAAGTCGCCAATTTCAGACGTGTTTCCAAAATGGCTCTATATGGGATGGCCCAGCCAAACTCTGAGGTAAATCCTTTCTAAAGCTTCAGCAGCCCAGGCTCCTAAATTGTGGCTGTGTAAAGTCTAATAATAAATAATCAAAGCTTGTTTGTTCCAATTTCAGGCTCTGGCTGTCGTGATGTCCTACCTGACAGACCACAGGCGAGGGCACTCTACAATTCTCTGGCTGAATCTGCAGGAGGAACTTGTGCTGGAGGCAAATGGACAAATGTTCACCCCACGAGAGCCAGGCTGTCTGGAACAGCCTATTCCAATCTGTGTTCAACATCCACAGCAGCTCCAGGTGCAATTCTGTTCAGGGCAGATCTATAGTAGTATGTATTAAATAAAATTGGAGGGTAGTGTTTCAGTGGCTTTATATAACTGGGTTGGACAAAGTTATTGTAGGGACAGCATGCACACTGTGTGCAATGTAATACAATGCAGTACATAGAACAGTTCAATACAGTGTGCAGTATAAGCTTTCAAATATTGCACTAGAGTGTAAATACAGTTGAAGTCAAAAGACTACATACACCTTGCAGAATCTGCAAAATGCAAAATAAGAGGGATCATACAAAATGCATGTTTTTTTTATTTAGTACTGACCTAAATACGATAGTTCAGATAAAGATGTTTACATGTAGTCAAAAAAGAAAATAATAGTTGAATTTATAAAAATACCCTGTTTAAAAGTTTACATACGCTTGATTCTTAATACTGTGTTGTTACCTGAATGATCAACAGCTGTGTTTTTTGTTTAGTGATAGTTATTTATGAGTCTCTTTTTTGTCCTGAACAGTTAAACTGCCTGCTGTTCTTCAGAAAAATCATTCAGGTCCCACAAATTATTTGATTTTTCAGCATTTTTGTGTATTTGAACCCTTTCCAACAATGACTGTATGATTTTGAGATCCATCTTTTCATACGGAGGACAACTGAGGGATTCGCAAAGGTGCAAACGCTTACTGATGCTTCAGAAGGAAACATGATGCATTAAGAGCCGACCGTTTTAAATGAGAAGATCATGGTAAATTTTACTTATTTTGTCTTTTGGGAAATATGTAATTATCTTCAATAGCTTCTGAAGGGCAGTAATAAATGAAAAAATATGATATTTAGGCAAAATAAGAAAAATGTAGGCATCTTCAAAAGTTTTCACCCCTGGCTCTTAATGCATAGTATTTTCTTCTAAAGCATCAGTGAGCGTTTGAACCTTCTCTAATAGTTACATATGAGTCCCTCAGTTGTCCTCAGTGTGAAAGTATGGATCTCAAAATCGTACAGTCATTGTTGGAAAGGGTTAAAATACAAAAATGCTGAAAAACCAAAGAATTTTTGGGACATCAAGGATTTTTCTGAAGAACAGCGGGTAGTTTAACTGTTCAGGACAAAAAAGGGACTCATTAACTATCACTAAACAAAAAACACAGCTGTGGATCATTCAGGTAACAACACAGTATTAAGAATCAAGTGTATGTAAACTTTGAATGGAGTAATTTTTATAAAATTAAACTATTATTTTCTCTTGTGAACTATATGTAAATATCTTTTATGTGAAATATCTTATTCAGGTCAGTACTAAATTAAAAATAGCATGTATTTTATATGATCCCTCTTATTTTGGTAAAATAATTATCATTTTGCAGATGCTGCAAGGTGTATGTAAACTTTTGACTTGAACTGTACATTGTGACATAGTGACCGTCTTATTTTAGGCCATTCTTCATTTATTGCATGAGTAATAAGTCAAGTTTTGTTAAATGTTTTCAATTTTACATGCACATGTAGCATTTGATTTCATCATAAATTAAGATGAAAATGAGATGAAAATGTTTCATTTTTCACCCACGAGAACTTCTGCTGTGATCTAAGAACCTAGGGAGCTTTAGCAATATGGCTGTCTCCACAGGAAATGGAGCTGACACTGAAGCAGGACGTCCTGAGGTGTGAAAAGTGGCTGGAGGTGATTACAGACCAGGATAAACAGATGAGGAAGTTTAAGAGTTGCCACACCATAGAGGAGCTCTTTGTCCATCAAAAGAGCATTCATCCAGGTCTCAGCTACCAGCGGATTCCCCTCTCTGACTACTGCGCACCTAAAGAAGAGGTGAGTCAGTACACTATAACAATAGTATAGATTTGACACTGTTGACAATGTTGTTGCTCTCCCTCAGGTTTTTGACCACTTGTTGGAGGCCATGAAGAGCAGTCTGGCTGAAGACTCCAACTGTGCTTTCATCTTCAACTGTCACAATGGCAAAGGCCGAACTACTGCAGCCATGGTCATCGCCACTCTCACCCTGTGGCACATTAATGTAAGTCATTTCCAGCTATCAGCTATTTTAGTGGAGGGAGGAAGTGAGAATTAAAGTATTGATTAGAAGAGGAAAAATGTTTAAACTGAGCTCAGATCAGTTTCATAAACCTTACCCTGTTTTCTTCAGGGGTTTCCTGAGTGTGAAGAAGATGAGATTGTAAGTGTTCCAGACGCCAAGTACACCAAAGGGGAGTTTGAGGTAAACTGAGGTTATGATTTTTTGAATGACTGCCAGTGTCAACCTTGAAGGATTAGTTCACTTCCAGGACAAAAAGTTTACTCACCCCCATGTCATCTAAGATGTTCATGTCTTTCTGTCTTTAGTAAAAAAAAAAATTAAGGTCTTTAAAACATTCCAGGGTTTCTCTCCATATAGTGGACTTCAATAGGGATCAACAGGTTGAAGGTCCAAATTGCAGTTTCAATGCAGCTTCTACACGATTCCAGACGAGAAATAAAGGTCTTATCTAGTGAAACAATCGCTCATTTTCTAAAAAAAAAAAAAAAAAAAAAAAATTATATACTTTATAACCACAAATGCTCGTCTTGCAATATCTCTCCGATGCGCTTGGTCAAGCATGCAATTCTTGGAATGTTTTCCTCAAAAACTTTAATACCTTTTCGATGAAAGAAAGAAATGACGTGAACATCTTGGATGACATATGAGTGAGTAAATTTATCAGGAAATTTTTATTCTGGAACTGAACTAACCCTTTAAAACAAACATTTTGTTAATTTTTTGCATATAAATTCTATGAATAATAAACCTACCTATGCAAAATAAATTAATGTATTTATTGCATTTCATAGAAAATAGTTTCTATTATAGAAATAAATTAAAAAACATTGTGTGTGCGTTTAGGTGGTAATGCAGGTGGTAAGGTTGTTACCTGATGGCCATCGTGTGAAGAGAGAAGTGGACGTCGCTCTGGATGTTGTTAGTGAGACGATGACACCCATGCATTACCATTTACGGGAAATCATCATATCCACTTACAGACAGGTGAAATGTGATATTTTTTACATATATTATATATATGTAGTGCGTTTTATGTTGTTCGTAAGACTATTTTGATGTGTTGTGCATGCATAAACTTCACTAGGAAAAGTCGAGTGTAAAAAAGGTAGTTAATAGGAAAGTTAGTCAATGCTTTTAGGAGCCAGGTTGAATAATAGATTGCTTCCAAAGCAATTGTTTTTGTACCTAACATAGCCTTGAGAAGTCTATAGAGGTACAATTTTCTCATTTGTACTGATGCGCCCAAAGGGACCAAGAGATTATTAATGCCCATTGCAGTGCATCAGCCTAGAGCACTCTGAATGTGTTTAATTTGAGACTGGAAAACATGCTTTTATTCTAAAGTGAAGACCTTGAAAAACAGCAGCGTAAATGAGAAGAGAGCTTTCAGAGAGACTGCTTTGAAAAGCCCTGCAAATATTTGTTAAGGTCCAAGACTTAGTTTTATCTTTTAAAATATGTTCTGAGGTACTGGTGCAACTCATTTGGATCCAAAATATAGATGATGACAGTTATGTAATAGTTGTTACAGTAGCTCATACATCTGGTAAAACACGTTTTCTGTGATATACGGACATGTAATTCAAGTTCTTATTCCTTATTAAAGAAGTTGTTCACTTCCAGAATGAAAATTTCTTGATTTCCTGACCCCCATGTCATCCGAGATGTTCATGTCTTTCTTTCTTCAGTCGAAAAGATATAAGGGTTTTTGAGGAAAACATTCCAGGATTTTTCTCCATATAGTGAACTTCAATGGTGGCCAACAGGTTGAAGGTCCAAAATGCAGCTTCAAAAGGCTCTACACGATCCCAGCTGAGGAATAAGGGCCTTATCTAGCGAAACGATCAGTCATTTTCTAAGAAAAATAAACATGTATATACTTTTGAACCACAAATGCTCATCTTGCTGGACCTCACGCATTACGTATTACACACCTGTGATGTAGGCCAGCGGTTCCCAATTCCAGTCCTCGCGACCCACCGCTCTGCACATTTTGTGTGTTTCACGCATCGCTTCCGACGTTTGTTCTATTCCAACGTTACTGACCTTCGAAGTGGACATCACAGGATATTCCGCCATTATTCATTAGTTTGAAGCGAGCGTATGTGTTCCATTTGAAGGTCATTAAAGCGTGCGAGACGTAAATTTAAAATGCATTTATTTACAGATGCACTTATGTCACACTTCTCTAGTAAGTTTCATCTGTGTGTGAAGACGCTACATGCGGTGGCGTAGCGCAAATATATGAATGAATGTTTCGAAGTATAGTAAACAGATTTCCCCCGCTTAGGGAGCAGGGAGCAATGAACACTTTGCAGGGACCATGTCAATCGGATCGCAGTTCCTGCACGGACCTCACTTCTAATGAGCTGGTTATCTGAATCAGGTGTGTTAACTAAGAGAGACATGCAAAATGTGCAGAGCGGTGGGGTGCGAGGACTGGAATTGGGAACCGCTGATGTAGGCGGAAGTACCGACCCAGTGTTTAGAAAGCAAAAATGCAAAGACAGCCATATGCCCTTGCAAAAAAAACGATGTGATTTTTCAAGTTGAATGGAAAATTATGTAGTTTTTTGCCTTACTCTAGCTTTTTTAACTAAAGTACACAGAACTTTTCCAACATGATTATGTAATGCGTGAAGACACGCATGCGTACCACAGAGGTAGTGAAAGATGAGCATTTGTGGTTAAAAAGTTTGTTTGTTTTTATAGAAAATGACAGATTATTTCACTAGATAAGATCCTTATTCCTCAGCTTGGATCATTTAGAGCTCTTTGAAGATGCATTGAAACTGCAATTTGGACCTTCAACCCGTTGGCCACCATTGAAGTCCATTATATGGAGAAAACTCCTGGAATGTTTTCCTCAAAAAACAATTACGTAAGTGACTGAAGAAAGAAAGACATAAACATGGGGATGACATGGGGTGAGTAAATTATTAGGAAATTATCATTCTGGAAGTGAACTTCTCCTTTAAGTATGTTTGAATTTGCAGCAGTTGATCTATGTTTGTGTCCTCTAACTCTAATAAAACTTTTCATTTGAGCATGTGGCATTTTGAGAGCCTGTGAAATTAAATTCATGAATGTTTTTAATTAATCATTCATTTGCAATGAAACTTGCATTAAATCAGAGGTGTTTTCACCAGCGGTCACAGACTTTTGGACCTCATGTTAGAATACTGAAGTTATTATATAGACATGAAAAAGGTGAAGTGAACACTTTACCAGCTGTGAATAGTATTTGGCTATTCGCAACTGGTCTCAGACACTTGCGATAATTTAAATCAACAAGTCAAATTTTGTGCCTTGATGATTATATGCAGGTGACGCAAATACCCGATACTGTTCTCTACTCTTCTCCTGTCCTTTTCTGTCATCTTCCCTGTCTCTGTTGATAAGAGGTAAAAAAGGAGGGCCAAAAGCGAACAGACATTGAAGATAACTGAAAAAAAAAATGAATGAACAGCTGATTATGGCGTTTCTTCTTCCTCAGATTAGGATGGCTAAATCGGAGGCTGACGCTCATTGGTTGCGGTTAAGAAGCCTGCAGTACCTTGAGCGTTACATTTATCTTATCCTGTTCAACTGCTACCTCCATCTGGAGAAGAAAGACTCCTGGAGGCGATCCTTCAGCCAGTGGATGTACCAGGTGAAGCTGACTCACTTGCTTATTTTAGGGGAAAAAACATGTCACAGGCAAGCTGTTTATGATTACATAATACTATATTTTAATTGATTAACTAAAATTAATATAAAATATATATATAAAATAACATTTCAAAATAAAATGTAAATGTTTTTTATTCCAAAAAAAAAATCAATTCAAATTGAGAAATCAGAGCTAGTTACAATACCAGTCAAAAGTTTTTTTTGAACAGTAAGATTTTTAATGTCTTTTAATTTAAAAATTATTGTTTTCTATTTGAATATATTTTAAAATGTAATTTATTCCTGTGATTTCAAAGCTGAATTTTTGACATCATTACTCCAGTCACATGGTCCTTCAGAAATCTTTCTAATATTCTAATTTGCTGCTCAAAAAACATAAATTATTATTATTACGTTGAAAACAGCTGAGTAGAATTTTTCAGGTTTCTTTGATGAATAGAAGGTTCAGAAGAACAGCATTTGTCTGAAATATAAATATTTTGTAACATTATAAATGTCTTTATCACTTTTGATTAATTTAAAGCATCCTTGCTAAATAAAAGTATTAATGTCTATAATTTAAAAAAAAAAAAAACTGATTACTGACTCCAAGCTTTTGAATAGTATAGTGTATAATGTTACAAATGCTTTTTATTTTAGATAAATGCTGATCTTTGTATCTGTCTATTTATCAAAGAATCCTGAAAAAATTGACTTAACTGTTTTAAATATTGATAATAATAATAATAATAATTGTAGCTTGAACAGTAAATCAGCATATTAGAATGATTTCTGAAGGATCATGTGACACTGAAGACTGGAGTAATGATGCTCAAAATTTAGCTTTGATCACAGGAATAAATTACATTTTAAAATATATTCAAATAGAAAACAGTTATTTTAAAAGTAAAAATATTTCACAATATTACCGCTTTTGCTGTATTTCGGTTCAAATAAATGCAGACTTGGTGAGCAGAAGAGAATTCTTTAAAAATCATTTTAAAACCTTTGTTGTTGCAAAAAGTGCCTTAATCCCCATGTTTGTTAAAGACATCAAGATAAAGTGTGCTTTTTTAAAGATATCTTTTTAAAAAGCATTGTAAGTTCACTTTCAGTCCGAAGGAAGACACAGGAAGACATAACCTGCCACTCATACTCAACAGACAAGCCTGTCTACAGTTAAAATGTCTCTGTACCCTTGAGAAGCTGATGGGAGGACACCCATGGTGCAGCAGACCAGTGCCTTGTGGCAAGATAAATGGCTGAACACTCCTCAGGCGCTCTGTGCTGCAGCTAAACATAGTTCTGAGTTCCATGAAACATTCATGGGAAAATGTCAGTCTGTCAATATAAAGTTGTAAATGTATTCTGTCTCATTCAGAGGTTTCCTGTGTCAAACCTTAGTTTATAGCCACAGCTTTTATCCTCGGATTGACAGGGTGGAAGAGAATTGGAAGACTGTAAGTCACCTAGTGTTCTCTTATTTTTACTGTTGAAAACTATGGCTATAAAAAAACATGATTAATCTCTTGGTTTCCACCTTTAGAAAGCAGAATGAAAATTTAAATAAAAATAATATCAAGTTATGTAAATATAATTGCATTTAGCATACAGTGGTGGCCAAAATGATTAGAACACTAGTATTTTCACCAGCTAAAAAATGGTTTTAAGTCAGTCTTTTGCTGTAGTGTGTCAGTATGAAATATCAGTTTACATTTCCAAACATTCATTTTGCCATTAATTGTAATAATCCAGTGTGATTTTTGTTTGCACAAGTAGTCTGATAACAGCCAGTGCGCCACACAGAGATCTGATCTCATCATTATTCAGTCTGTCTGGAATGACATGAACAAACAACAAACTGAGACAGACTAAATCCAGAAGAACTGTGGCAACGTCTCCAAGATGCTTCAAGAGACATGCCTGCAAATCTACCTGAAAAAACTATGCACATGTGCAACCTAGGGCAAAACTGCTTTAAACGCAAAGGATGGTCACACCAAATGTTGATTTTATTTAGTTAATAGAAGTTAATTGATAAAGAAAATCTATTTTTATTTTTGACAGCATCCTTATTTTACAGCTTTTTTCCACAAGTGCCTAAAACGTTTAACAGTACTGTGGCTTTGCAGGTAGGTTTCTTGAAGCATTTTGGAGACACTGCCACAATTCTTCTGGATTTAGTCTGTCTCAGGTTGTTCCTTGTTGACTCCTTGTGCAAACAAAAATCTCACTGGGTTATTACAATGAATGGCAAAATGTTTGGAAATGTAAACTGATATTTCCTACTGACACAGTACAGCAAAAGATAAAAAATTACTTATTTAAAACCATTTTTTAGCTGGTGAAAATACTAGTGTTCTAATAATTTTGGCCACCACTGTAAATGAAATTTCAAATGTCTCTTGTGCTCACCAAAGCGTCATTTATTTGACTGAAAACACACAAACTTAACTTACATTTTATTTAAATATTCTACAATTTAAAATAAATTCCTGTGATGGCAAAGATGAATATTCAGCATAGTTCTCAGTGTTACATGATCAGAAATCATTCTAATATGCTGATCTGGTGCTCCAGAAACAATTTTAGTATAATTATTGTTAAAAACACTTAAGCTGCTTAATATTTTTGTATAAACCTTGTTTTGAGGGGATTCATTGAATAGGAAGTTCAAAAGAACATCATCTATTTGAAATAGAAATGTTTTGTACCTTAAATGTCTGTTCTGTCCGTGCTGAATTGAAAATATTGATTTCTTTCTTTTTTTTTTTTCTTTCAAAAAAAAAAAACAACAACTTATGAATGGTGGTGGGTTTATTTGATTAAAATTAATAAGTTAAAATTATAGTTTGAAGACCCCTGCTCTAACAGATATAGTTGACCTTGAATTGTTAAAAAAGTTATTGATGGTTATTACTTCATCTGACCACTAAACAGTCTGTCCTCAGATTTACAAAGAAAAAAAATCCAAGTTGTTCTTAAGGTATTCAGCTGGTAAAAGCATTTAGTAGGTTGTTATGAAAGCTGAGCTTTGTGGATTTTTTAAAAATTGCCAAGTACATTAAAAACTCACCAGTTTATTATTCTCTCAAGGTGACAGAAAGCATTTTATCGTCATCCTGCCATTTTGTAAAGAGATAGTTCACTAATCACTAACTAGTCATTAATATTCACCCTCATGTCATTCCAAACCTGTAAGACCTTGGTTCATCTTCAGAACACAAAATAAGATAGTTTTGATGAAATCTGAGAACTTTCTCACTCTGCATAGACAGCAATGCAGCTATCAAGTTCAAGGCCTAGAAAGGTAGTAATGACATTGTTAAAATAGTTCACGTGACATCAGTGGTTCAACTGTAATGTTATGCAGCTACGAGAATACTTTTGGTGCACAAAGAAAACAAAAATAACGACTTTATACAACAGTTTAATCAAAAATATCTTAATTTGTGTTCTGAAGATGAACAAAGGTCTCACGGGTTTGGAACAACATGAGGGTGAGTAATTAATGACCGCATTTTAATTTTTTGGGTGCACAATCATTTTAAGGACAAGTTAACAGCTGTGCCACTTATAAGTGTACAGCTTGCAGTAAACCCCACTTTACACACAGAAAATGCAAATATGAAGTAATGGAGTATCAATTATTGTTCAAGTATTTGAAATGCATTCACGAGTTGTACTGGTTTGCAGGTGGCAGCTAAAGCTGGTGTGTATGTCATCCTCAACCATCTGGGCTTTTCTGAGTTTGAGAACGCTGACGACTCTCCGATGGCCAGGCTCCGTTTCCGCTGGCTCCCACACAGCGCCCAGACTATTCCCATGCGAGGGCAACTTATTTAGAAAGGCACAGTATGTCGAACTGACTAAATACTGACTCACATTTCATAAATAAGTTTTTTTATTACAATTTCTGTCAGACTCATTAAGTGATTTAATGCATCCTGTTATCTTATTTACATTATTGACTCTTATCTTTGGCTTGGCCTTGTAAAATATAAGAAAACAAACACGTAATAAACCACACATAATTGCTAATAAAAGTTTTAATGCCGACCTTTAAAAGGTACATTTGAGCACTGTTATTAAAATGTCACCTCGTTTGTATATAAAACGTCTAATTCATTAAGTAATGTGACAGTGTTGCTGGATGATCATTTGCATTCATGTACATGTAAATGGTTATTATTAAATTACTCTTTTTTTATAGAACAATTTGCTTCATTAAGTCATTACATAAAATGGTTTAGTTGTGTTATTTGTTTATTAGAGCCGATTAAGGATCATTTATTAATTTCATTCAGTTATTTGAACTAATAGGAAAAAAAATAGCACAGCTCAAATGTTTTGAATAGCCTGAAGTTTTAGACTGAACAAACGGATGTCACTGACGTCATTTCTACCCTTCTTGTCCTTCAGACTTGAATTGTATATAAAAAACTTTTGTTCCTAGTCTAGACTCAAGTCTTAAAATGTCACATTTAAGGCGGATACACTTTTTGATTTCTGACAGGTTCTGTTTTGCAGTAATCACTGTTTAACTGTACATTATCTGGATGAGATTAACCAATCAGATTCAAGTATGCAAAAAAATACAAATAACTGTAGTTCATTAATGAAATACCCAATTAGAATGCAAGGTAATGTTTAAAACTTAATGAAAACAAGTGACATTAATTTTGATTATCTTTATTCTCATTTATGGATTTTTCCCTCATGGTGTAGAGAGAAACAACTCATACAGTCTTAAAGGCACAGAATGTGTATTTTTTTCTTTCCCCCTGTTTCCAGGCTCATGTCTCTAATCTGTCTGTGTGCAGAGGACTGTGGGCAAGGTAAAATGAACCCTGCTTGGCATTTCAGAGCCATGTGCTTTGGAGAAACTGTATCTCATACATACTATAACCTGCCATCTGTAGTGTCCTTCCAGCATTCTCTTGTTATTCGTAACTCTGTATCATATCATGATTATAAACAGCCCTGTAGCTTGTGTCAGGAGACCAGTGCTTCACTGTGGAGACTGAAAACTTTGTCGGTTTCATTTTTGGATTTTCTTATCTTCCCCAGACTCAGCGTCTTCCAATCCTCAGTTTTTAGAATGTCTTTTTATTTAGGCAGTTATATTAAGTTATTTTGAGATTTTTTTTGCTGATATTCCATAAATTTGAGGGCACAAACACTTACTTGCCATCTCAGCTAAATCACACATCAGGCTTCTGCGCTTTTATATTTAGTCATGAGGCAGTGACAGCTGTTGTGAAATGTATCCAGATATATCCTACGTATATGATCAAATATATGTGACCCTGGACCACAAAACCAGTCATAAGGTTAAATTTTACAAAACTGAGATGTATACATCATATGAATACTCAATAAATAAGCTTTCTATTGATGTATGGTTTGTTATGATAGGACAATATTTGGCCGAGATACATCTATTTGAAAATCAGGAATCTGAGGGTGCAAAAAAATCAAAATACTGAGAAAATCACCTTTAAATTTGTCCAAATTAGGTTCTTAACAATGCATATTACTAATCAAAAATTACATTTTGATATATTTACAGTAGGAATTTTACAAAGAATCAACATGGAACATGATCTTTACTTAATTTCCTAATGATTTTTGGCATAAAAGAAAAATCAAAAATTTTGACCCATGCAATGTATTTTTGGCTATTGCTACAAATATACCCCAGCGACTTAAGATTGGTTTTGTGGTCCAGGGTCACATATGTTCAACATCGCTGTTCCAAATCTACTCTGACACTGATAAGGCATAGTGCGAATGTGTCTGTATATCATTACACAGTAGGGTCAGAAATTAACTTTTCCATTAAGGGACAATATTTGCCCCATGGAATTTTTTTATAATAACTGAAGCTATGAAATTAACCTTTTTTTTATCGTATCTGCACTGTGTTGTTTATGATGAGACATCATGAGAGAGAGAATTTGCAAGTGTGCACAATCAACACAGCTCCTTTCTTAGCGCTGACTAATCTAAGCGCCTCTGATTGGCCAATGCATTCCTAAATTCAACAGAAACACGTTTGATTGGTTATAATGCTCAGTGTTGCACAAAACAGCACATAAAGGCAATCTAATACAGTTTGAGCACATTTAAATGTAATTCTGTGTTTTGACACATTTCATTTTAATCGCGGTTGTCCTAATACTTTGTTTAGTAGTGCAGGGGCATTTTTTTGCCCCTTTGTGTTGAATTTATGGGGCATTTTTATTCATTCTGGTTGCATTTTTTGGCTATTTCTGACCCTGTTCTACATATGGGGGGGGGGGGGGGGGACAGATTTTTATTGACAATACTTGTCATAATAGTCATCAAACTTTAACAACTGATGTTGTTGTTGCTGGGCTTCATAGTTGTTAAAGGAATGGAATAGTTCAATAAAAAAAAAATCTTCACATGTACTTACATGAGTTTTTTATTCATCAGAACACATTTGTGATCCTAGACCACAAAAATCAGTCCTAAGGGTCAATTTTTTGAAACTAAGATTTATACATCATCTGAAAGCTAAATAAACAAGCTTTAGGATAGGACGATATTTGGCTGAGATACAACTATTTGAAAATCGGGAATCTGAGGGTGCAAAAAATATTGAGAAAATCGTCTTTAAAGTTGTCCAAAATAAAGTTCTAAACAATGCATATTTCTATCAAAAATTAAGTTTGGATATATGGATTATGGATTTATGGTAGGAAATTTCCAAAAGAACATAATGGAACATGGTCTTTACCTAATATCCTTATGATTTTTGGCATAAGAGAAAAATAGATCATTTTGACCCATACAATGTATTTTTGGCTATTGCTACTAATATATCCGTGCCATGTAAGACTGATTTGTGGTCCAGGGTCACATTTGAAGAAATTTAGCATTACATGACTTGCTCAGCAGTGGATCCTCTGCAGTGAATGGGTGCCGTCAGAATGGGAGTTCAAACAGCTGATAAAAACATCACAATAATCCACAGTTCAGTAAATCAGTTAACATATTGTGAAGTAAAAAAGCTGTGTTTTATTTGTTTTTTAAAAAACAAATCCATCATAAGGCATTTTAACTTTAAAAGCATCATCTGGCCAAAGCAGCCTCTGGCCATAATACCAGTCCATGAACCATAATAACGCTCAATGCAATGAAAATGTCCATCCCTTGTTGTCCTCACAAAATCCACCAACACATTTGTTTAGAACTGTTTTGGACTGTTTGGACTTCTGAAAAAAATGCTGAGTAAATATCCATTTCCATTAATGTATGGTTTGTTAGGATAGGACAATATTTGGCCGAGATACAAATATTGGAAAATCTGGAATCTGAGGGTGCAAAAAAAAATCTATACATTGAGAAAATCGCCTTTAAAGTTGTCCAAATGAAGTTGTTAGCAATGCATATTACTAATCAAAAGGTTTTTATATACTTATGGTAGGAAATTTACAAAGTATTTTCATAGAACATGATCTTTACTTAATATCCTAATGATTTTTGACAAAATAATAACCTATACAATGTATTTTTGGCTATTACTACAAATATACCTGTGCTACTTAAGAGGTTTTATGGTCAAGGGTCACATATTACTAGAGGAAGCAATGGTTTAAAGTTAATGATGTCTTCATGATGCATATGTTTATTACAAACATGCAGATTTTTGCTTTGCAAGACATTAATTGTTGGACTGAAGTTGTGTCAAATACAAACTCATCTACGTATTGGATGGCATTAAATTAAATAAATGTTCATGTTTTTGGATGAACTAGTCCTTGAAACTAGTCTGTGACCGTAGAAGTGCTCAGCTATTTTCATTGCATGAAGGAACAACTGGAGCTAAGGTTGTATTTGGGTTTAATAGACTGTATAATGAGGACATGACTGTCAGGGACGTTGATCAGAATGATGCTGAATTTTTTTTTTCCAGCACTGCCATATAGTCAAGATGATGAAGAGGTAAAGTCTTCATCCTATGCATATTAATACGAATGTTTTAAAATAATACAGCATCTGTCATTTAAAAAAATGCTATATCAATGCAAATATTTCATTTAGTCAAGTTGTGTTGAAATGTAAATGTCAATAACATTTTAAAAAATACAAGAAATAATTGCAGTCTATAGAAATGTCTTAGCTTTGCCTGAGACATGTCTAATCCAGTTCTTCCAGAAGACTGAAACTAATGAGAGAGCATTTCAATAATTTCTTTACATCTTCACTCCTCTGTAGTCAAATAATTCTTTCCAGATTTTGAGAGGCTGATTATAAGCATACGGTAATGATCCTCATCTATGTTAAACAATGAGAAGCACTTTCATATCCAAGCCCGCAAGAGCACTTTGATCACAAATGTATTCTAATCCCCCGAAGGCTCATCAGAATATTATAGCATAATTAATACAAATGATCTGCAACCTCTAATTAAACAAATCTGGGAAATGAATGTATAAACAGAACATATAAAAAAGAAAGTGATTTAATGATCTGCTCTTGTAGCTCACGAGACATCCACTGAGGTTCAGTCATACGCATCTCATGATCTCATGCTCCCTCAGACTGCAGAGCAGGACCTGAACACACTTCCACAGATGACTTCTCATTGGTGTTGCAGTTTTGTTATTGCCCTCAAACTGCTCTGTAGCATTTTACAACCAGAGGAGGCTTTTAGTTTTTTATCCATTTTAACCCAAAATCAATTGTTTTCTGTCACTTATCATGTCCTATATAATATCCATATCAAAAGAAATGTGACAGACATCTTACCATGTGTATTGTGGTCAACTACATGCAGCTAAGTTCAGCAGTGAGATCTTTTCATTCAGTGTTTGAAAAGACTACACAGTAAATGGCTTTTGATACAGTATTTATCAAGTGCCCTTTAGAAGATACCATCTTTTTTTCTGTAAAGCTCTTAGAGTTGCACTTACTACCTTGCCTAATAAAGACTCTGATATAATACAAAGAACCACTAATGATGCACAAGCTGCTTGTGGTGGTTGTCAAGGTTTCATTGTGCAAGTTTGACATGATTGACTGGTTCCATGGTAATAATCACCTCATCACCGAACCCGAGAAAAGCCACTCGACATATTTGTCTTCATTCAAGACCTCCAACTCCATAGGTTCACCAAAGGCTGATGAAACCTGAAGACATTTGCCTTGATACATTTAGAATGGATTTAGGTTCCCTCAGCTAAATGCTAAATACTATTTGTTCAGAAATGTAAATGTGTCCGTAAATGCACAATGACCCATTCATCCAGGCAATATTTAAATAAAGTCAGCAAACAGAAAAACAATAATCCTATAATAGCAATCGGATAAGTTATTCATGCTGCAATGAATGCTGGGAACTCATAAACCCTTAGCATTTGTGACCCTGGACCAAAAAAATGTCGGAATTGAGATTCTTATGTCATCTGAAAGCTGAGTAAATAAGCTTTCCATTTATATATTGTTTGTTAAAATAGGACAATGTGCGTCTGAGATACAACTATTTGAAAACCTGGAATCTGAGGGTACAAAAAAATCTAAATATTGAGAAAATCGCCTTAAAAGTAGTCCAAATGAAGTTCTTTGCAATGCATATTACTAATCAAGTTTTTATTTATTAATGGTATATTTTATATATTTATGGTAGAAAATGTACAAAATATCTTCATGGAACATGATCTTTACTTAATATGCTAATGATTTTTGGCATAAAAGAAAAATCGATAATTTTGACCCATACAATGTATTTTTGGCTATTGCTACAAATATACCTGTGCTACTCAAGACTGGTTTTGTGGTCCAGGGTCACATTTATGAAATATTTTTGGTTCAGATAACTGTTTGACTAGTTTGCACAACATTTGAGAATATTCTGTTGTCCTTACACAGGTTTTGGTCACTCAATTTCCAATTACTCAATTTCCAAAATAATAATTTCTGACACTAGTAGAGTGTTGGGTCAGGATATATGTAAAAATGTGAAGTGGAGCAAAACATACCCTGCTGAAAAAAAACAGCATATGCTGGTTAGGTATGTTTTGGTGCTGGGATACTGGTTTATGCTGGTCCGGTTTATGCTGGCCCTTTGCTGGTTTATGCTGGTCCTTGACCAGCAACATCACCAGCATAAACCAGCAAAGGACCAGCATAAACCAGCTAAAACCAGCATCCCAGCACCAAAACATACCTAACCAGCATATGCTGTTTTTTTCAGCAGGGTATGCATATACATGTAAGCAAAAACAATTTTTTCTGTGAGCTGCAGGATCAAACAGGCATTAATTCAAATTCATTATGGAGTAGCAGCATGTGCCAGCAGCTGTGTGTCCTCCACTCCTATCTTGAGCCAAATGTCTTGATACATTTGCTAAATTTATTCTTTCACAGTAATGATTTGGACAGGTTCTTGATGAGGATATCTTATCAATATTGATTGCAGTGCCAAACAGCCACAAGTTAAAGTCATGAAAATGTGAACTCTGTATGAAGTTGCATTTAGCTGGTTTATCAGTGCATACTGATGCTGCGTTCCAGGCAGGTTTTTGAGCTGGTAAATCACAACTTCATATCACGACTCACAACTTTGTAGCGTTCCAGGCAAGTCACCCCAAACTGCCTGAGCGCATTAATTATTATTACATTATTATTAATTTGTTTGCAACGTTATATTGTCCCAAAGTCTATTTTTTCACTGTGTAGCCTACCCAGGGATGGGCAGTATTTTAGATAAATGTATTTAAAATAAGTATTTGAAATACAAAATACTATTTTGTATTTTGTATTGTAAAGCCTTTGGGAAAAATCTAATGTAATTTGTATTTAAATACATTTAAGATGAGTATTTTGTATTTTCAAAATACATAAAATATTTTGTGCCAATCAACCTCTTTATCAGGGTGCTGATTTAGTTCAGACCATAGACTGTAAAAAGGTTCAGACACACCCCTCCCCCAACCTTAAAGGGGACAGTTCACCCAAAAATGAAAATTTGATGTTTATCTGCTTACCCCCAGGGCATCCAAGATGTGGGTGACTTTGTTTCCTCAGCAGAACACAAGCGAAGATTTTTAGCTAGAACTGGTGCAGTATGTCAGCCATATAATGGCAGTGGATGGGCACCAGACCTTTAAAAGTACAAAAAAAAACATGCACAGACAAATCCAAATTACACCCTGTGACTCGTGACGATACATTGATGTCCTAAGACATAACGAATGGTTTTTGTGAGAAAATGAACAGTATTTATATCATTTTTTACCTTTGATACGTAGCAATGTCCATCTGTCCTGAGCACGAGGTTATCATCCGGCTCGTTACATGTGTACGTGCTCTGGCAAACGCCTTAATGGGAAACCGGTGAAAAGTCCCGGATGACTTTGCGTAAGCAAACGTAATCTTTTATTTTTAAATCGGTTTGAAGAATCAGGATAAGCGCAAGTAATTACAATTTTGAATAGCCACTATACCCACAATCTCTGTGCACTGTGTAAACAGTGAGTGTTGTATACAAGCGACAGATCGCTTCCAGTGTTTGTGTATACTACGCCAGAGTGCGCACACAGGTAAGGAGTTGGATGCTGAGCTCGTGCTCAGGAGAGATGGACGTGGTGGTGTATCAGAGGTAAAAATTATATAAATACTGTTCAGTTTCTCGCAAAAAACAATCGTTTCGTGTCTTAGGACATCAATGTATCGTCACGAGTCACAGGGTGTAATTTGGATTTGTCTGTGCATGTTTTTTGTTACTTTTAAAGGTCTGGTGCCCATCCACTTCCATTATATGGCTGACAGACTGCACCAGTTTTAGTTAAAAATCTTCGTTTGTGTTCTGCTGAAGAAACAAAGTAACCTACATCTTGGATGCCCTGGGGGTAAGCAGATAAACATCAAATTTTAATTTTTGGGTGAACTATCCCTTTAACACTCATGCACGTGAGCTGCTTGCAGCAGAGTCAGCATTGGAGCAGCGACTTTTCTCAGTTTTCTGCATTAAGGTAAGGGTGTCATCATGATCAATTCCTTGTTGATTAAAGTTAAAGTGGTGCATCATTCAGTTAAAATGGTGCATCATTCAGATTTGCCTTCAGTAAACATGAAAGAATAAAAAAGCACCGACACGTGTAGGAGAAAAACAGTGTAAGCTGCCTGTTAGCCAATCAGTTTTGATAGTTTTTTTTTTTTTTTAATCTATCAACTTTGTGTTATTGAGTTCTTGTTACTGAGTTGAAGTCATGATGGTGATAAAACGTAATAAAAGATGTTTGGAGGAAAAAAAATAGTTTTGTTTTTCCTACAGGGCAGGGGAAGGGAAGATCATTTCTAATCAGTAGTACACATCTAAATGTTTTTGTTTTGCATTCAGAATATGTCCAGATATAATTAAGCCTAATTGAGATGCCTGCACTTGATGGCCAATTTCACATGTATTTTGTGTATTTTAAAAATACAAAATACTGTATTTGTATTTAAATAAATTTTTTACACAGTATTTTGTATTTGTATTTAAATACATTTTTCCACTCAGTATTTTGTATTTTTATTTTAAATACATTTCTATGTATTTATGCCCATCTCTGAGCCTACCACTTGCATAAACACCGCACCTGTAGGTGCTGACATAGTGGTTTCGCGGGCTATGTCAGGTCAGAACTGGAACTGGGAGTACATCGATCTAGTACGAGTTCACGAGTGGGAAGTCACGGGTTTGACTGCCGTTAGGGTGCACTTTCACGGGTAGAAGGTTGGAAAAACACCAGTAACGGGTTGCCTGGAACGCGGCATTAGTTTAAACAGTTGAACTGATTGGGCTGCACTAATTCTTACAAAATCAGATAAAACAGACTGCAAAAAAAGTTTGATAAAAACAAATAACAAAAATACAATAAACAGTACTACAAAATTCCTAAAATCTCTCACTGATTTCCTTTTTTCTTTTTTTTTTTCTTTTTTTTGAGATCATATTGGTCAAGTAATAGGTAAATTTATATAACATGTAGCCTATCTTTTGGGTTCTACTCTAAACGTAGTGAGTTGTCTTTATAAACAGCATGCTTGGGCGTCATAGTTGTCTCTAAAGAGTTAGGGAAGGCGGCACTATAGGCTATGTTTTGAGACACCGCGGATGATGTGTCATATGAAATACTCTACTCCGCATCAAGGGAGCTGCTGCTCTTGCTGCTGATTCAGTGTGAAGAGACGCGAAACGACAGCAGAGCAACACTGACTTCTCAGTCTGCGCTTTGTAAAACTTTGATTTCTTTCGTCCCGTTTTTAAAGACAAGCTTTATACATGGGGGATACGAATATTACTCCTGAAGTGCTGGAGCAACTACTACAATTTTACAATCTTACTCGTCAGGAGTTTATTGAGACGTATCAGATCCGGCCGTTGGTTTACATCCCTGAGTTACCGGCCGGCGCCAAAACTACATTTGTTATTGTGTACACGGTGATTTTTCTCCTGGCTCTCATTGGCAATAGTCTGGTTGTCTATATTGTCTTAAGAAAGCGAGGGATCCAGACTGCCACAAATATTTTCATCTGCTCTCTAGCCGTCAGCGACCTCCTGATATCTTTCTTCTGCATCCCATTCACTCTGCTGCAAAACATCTCATCTGAATGGTTCGGGGGTGAGTGTCACTTTTAAAGCATTGCTATTATAAAAGTACGTTTGTAAGAATATGCAATATGTTTTGTTTGAGGGTTTAATTCCAGTGAATCATACTGCATGCTAAGTATATATTCATTCAAGTGTCAAATTTATCGAAAGGATGTTTCTAGTTTGTAGCTTCCAGTAACCTAGTTTAAAAACACATGCCAAGTTTTTAGAAACAGAATGTTTGATTACATGTTGTTTCATCATTTATAAAAGTGAAGTAGGTAGGCTCTAGTTGTTCTTTCACCCTATCACTGTTAAAAACTTTGGGTTGTAATTAAAGTTTACCTATAAGCAAAAGACCGTCTTAGGAGGCTAACTCTTTAAACATTTACATGTTTATAGGTGTTTTGGTGTGCAAAACGGTTCCCTTTGTTCAGACCACTGCTGTTGTGACTGGGATTCTCACTATGACCTGCATCGCTGTGGAAAGGTACCAGGGGATTGTACACCCTCTGAAAATCAAAAGACAGTGCACTCCACAAAGAGCATACAGAATGCTGGGTGAGTAGTTTCTGAGAACCAATATCCTTCACAGTTTTTTAAATTCATTTTTGAAGTATTAGATCATGCATAATTTAAATTCCACATCTCTGCATGAAGCATCTCAATAATTGTTTTTTTTTTTCTCTGTTAGGGTTTGTCTGGATTGCAGCCATGATGGTTGGATCTCCAATGCTCTTTGTTCAACAATTAGAGGTGCTAATCAGATTTTTTGGCTGAAATATTCTATTTGAAGAACATTTTAAACATTTTTGATTAGTTAGTTAGCATGCGATCTGTGGTTTCTGTGGGTGTATTACCATTACAGAAGTATACTTGAGGATTTTCCCCAGGGTTGTTAGAAGCTGTCTGATGCCATCTGGTCCAAAGCTAAAAGTATTTATGTTATTTACATAATACTGGTCCATTCATGCAACAGCTATTTTGATAATGGGTTCCATATTCTGATTAGTTATTTCAAATCTCTCTGTTCTTTTCCTCTGTGTACAGGTGAAATATGATTTTCTATATGATCTCCATCATGTGTGCTGTCAGGAGCGCTGGAGCTCGAGTGCCCACAGGAAGCAGTATGCAACTTTCATTTTAGTGTTCCTCTTCCTCCTGCCTCTTGCAGCCATGCTGTTACTTTATACCAGAATTGGTATTGAGCTCTGGATTCGCAAACAAGTTGGAGACTCCTCAGTCCTCACTGCCATGAACCAAAGGGAGATCTGCAAAATATCCAGGTCATTTTTATTAACCTTTCTCAGCGAATGCTGCTTTTGACTGAATCTAATCTAAAAAAAAAATATTTTTTGTTTTATAATGTTTTCTTTGTAAAATACACTACTGGCCAAAGTTTGGAATGATTATAATACATTATGAAGCAGCACAACTATTCTTAACATTGCTTATAAAAAAAAGTTAGTTGAGCACTAAATTATTCTAATAATTTCTAAACGGTCATGTGAAACTTTAAAGGTATAGTTCACCCAAAAATGAAAAATTCCATCAATAATTACTCACCTTCATATTGTTCCAAACCCGTAAGACCTTTGACATGAGGGTACTTAATGACAGAATTTACATTTTTAGGTGAACAATCCCTTTAAAGGAGTAGTTCACTTCCGGAACATAATTTACAGATAATGTACTCACCCCCTTGTCATCCAAGATGTTCATGTCTTTCTTTTTTCAGTTGTTAAGATGTTTTTTGAGGAAAACATTTCAGGATTTCTCTCCATATAATGGACTTCTATAGTGCCGCCGAGTTTAAACTTCCAAAATGCAGCTTTGAAGGGCTCTAAACAATCCCATCCAAGAAAGAAGGGTCTTGTTTAGCAAAACGGTCAGTTATTTTCTAAAAAAAAATACAATTTATATACTTTCTAACCTCAAACTCTCTTGTCTAGCTCTGTGTGAACTCTGTGTAATCTGGTTCATTACGGTTAGGGTATGTTGAAAAACTCCCATCATTTTCTCCTTCAACTTCAAAACCGTCTTACATCGCTGTTTTACTGTTTAATGAAGGGCATTTGACCTTCTTTGCATGTTCACTTTGTAAACACTGGGTCAGTACTTCTGTAGCAATGTAAGATGATTTTGAATTTTACCATTTTGGGTATGTCCCAAAAGCATTTGAGTTATAGTATATAAGTAAAGTATAGAAATTGTACTTTTTTTTTTTTTGAAAATAACCGATCAGTTCACTAGATAGGACCCTTTTTCCTTGGCTGGGATCGTCTAGAGCCCTTTGAAGCTGCATTTAAAAATTTTGGAGGTTCAAACTCAGGGTCACCATAGAAGTCCATTATATGGAGAGAAATCCTGAAATGTTTTTCTCAAAAAACATATTTTTTTACGACTGAAAAAAGAAAGACATGAACATCTTGGATGACAAGGGGGTGAGTACATTAGCTGTACATTTTTGTTCTGGAAGTGAACTACTCAATTAAGATTGGAGTAATGGATGGTGAAAATTCTTTTTTTTATATATAAATACATAGGAAAAAGAAAATCAAAAACTTTTGACTGGTAGTGTATAAGGGACTGAATATCTAAAAACCACAAATTATTACTCATTATCATCTTCTTTATGCAACAGAAAGAAGCGAAGGGCCATCAAGATGATGGTCACCATTGTTGTGCTGTTTACTGTCTGCTGGGCACCTTTTCATATGGTTCATATGCTGTTTGAATACAGTAAGAAAAACAAAGTATCCAGAAATATATCTTAGCATATTATAGTCTCCAAATGTGTCTTCTTTCAAATTTCAGCTTCATTTTTTTGTTTCCAGGTTACCTGAACAAGACGTATGATGACATCACAGTCAGTATGATTATTGCTGTTGCACAGGCCATAGGTTTTTCAAATTCTTTCAACAACCCTATTATTTATGCTTTCATGAATGAGAACTTCCAGAAGAACTGCATGTCCACCTTTTCCTTCTGCATTAGGCAGTCCAGTCAACGTGTGGATGTGAAGGACAAATCGACAAAGGACAAAGTACTTTTTTATAAGTCTGCCAGACAAGAAGAAGACATCTTTGTCGTGCCCAGAATACATATAGTCCATCAAGTTCAGTCTGCAAGATCAAACATGTGAACATCTCTGTCATTTCTGGAGGAGAGAATCTGCTGAGAGCAATAGGAGGCATGCAAGATGTATTAGAGACTGATCTATATACATATACACTCTTTAAAAATAAAGATTTCAAAAGGGTGTTTTTGCAGTGAGGCCATAGAAAAAACATTTTTGGTTCCCCAAAGAACCTTTCAGTGAAAAGTTTCTAAAAGAACCATTCTGAAGAACATAAACCATTTTTGACTATAACAATTTTTTTTCTGCATTTGAAAGGTTCCATGGATGTTCAAGGTTCTTCATAGAACCGTTGATGCCAGTAAAGAACCTTTATTTTTAAGAAAGTACACTGCAGTTCAAAAGTTTGTGATAAGTAAGATTTTTAATGTTTTTTAAAGACGTTTATTCTGCTCATCACGGCTTCATTAATATTGTAAAATATTATTTCAGTATAAAATAACTGTTTTCTATGTGAATATATTTAAAATGTAATTTATTCCTGTGATGTAAAGCTGAATTTTTAGCATCATTACTCCAGTCTTCGGTGCCACAAGATCCTTTAGAAATCAATGAATTTAATAAATTAAAAGTTAAAAAGAACAAAATTTATTTAAAAAAATAAATATTTTGTTACAATACACTACCATTTGTGGTCAAGTTTGTGGTCAGTTTTTTTTAAAGAAACTAATACTTTTATTCACCAAGGATGTGTTAAATTGATGGAAAGTGTTAGCAAAAACTTATATTGTTAGTAAAAGATTTCTTTTTTGAATAAATGCTGTTCTTTTTCATTTTTTATTCATCAAATAATCATGAAAAAAGAATTGCAGGTTCTAAAAACATGTTAAGCAGCACAACTGTTTCACAAAGTAATAAAGTATTATTTTTTGTATATTTGAATGATTTCTGAAGGATCATGTGACACTGAAGACTTTGCATCACAGAAATAAATGATATTTTAAAATATATTGAAATGGAAAACTATTATTTTAAACTATTATAATATTTAACAATATTTCTGTCTTTTTGATAATGTAAATGCAGCCTTTAGAAGTAATTAAGAGAATTATTTTTATTACAACTGTTATTTTAATTTATTACAACTTAAACCGTTTTATAGTTTAATATATTTTATAATGTAATTTATCCTGTAATGGCAAAGTTGGATTTGCAGCATCCATTACTTCACATGGTCACATAAATCCTTCTAATACGCTAATATAGTGTTCAAGTAACATTGTTTTATTATTATTAATGTTGAAAAGTTGTTCTGCTTAATATTATTGTAGAAGCTGTCATACTTTTTTCCAGAATTCTTTCAAGTTCAGAAAAACAGCATTTATTTAAAATGGAATGCAATTATAAATGTCTTTACTGTTACTTTTGATTAATGTAATACATCCTTCCAAAATACATGTATTTATATATATATATTTGGAGAGAAGTTAATACATGTACTCAATTCAATTCAATTCAATTTCAATTCATATTGCTTTATTGGCATGACATACTTGGATACATATTGCCAAAGCATTCTATACATCAGAATAGAATCAAAACAAAAATACATATAATATACATCCATAAAAAAATAAAAAATACATTCATATATATATTTATATAAACATTAATGGTTCTACTAATACAGATGTGTTCACTCTTTACTTCTTATTTTATGACATTTGTAAATATGTTGTGCTACCAAAGAGGAAGTAGGTCCTTCACCAAGTAGTATTTTTAGTTTGTTATTTTCATGGAGTGACTGGAACTCAGGAATAATCTGCTGTATTTGACTGTACAGTGAGTCTCTTAGGGATGTGTATTTGTCACAGTGGAGGAGAAAGTGTTCCTCTGTCTCAACTGCTCCTGATCTACATTCGTTACAGATTCGCTCTTCTTTAGGTAACCATGTCTTTTTATGCCGTCCTCTTTCTATGGCTAGCTGGTGGTCACTCAGTCTGTATTTGGTCAGTAAATGTCTGTGTGTTATATTCCTGACTGAGACCAGATACTCAGCTAGACTGTACTCTCTGTTGAGTTTCACATAACATTGGAGACGACTTTGGTCTTTGGTCTGTTCTTTCCAATGTTGTATGTATGTCTCCTTTTCTTCATTTAGAATTTCTTTGATTCTTCCATGTTTCTCAAGTTTGGTGATATTGAGTGCCTTGTTAGTCAGATTGGACACCATTACACATTACTCTCTCTTTCTTTATTTTAATTCAAAAGTCTCCAAGACAATGACAGACCATTAAATAAATGTATTTAAAAATGTTATGTATTTGTTTTGCTACCCATAAGATTTCTGCATATGGCAAGGATATATAAATAATTTATTTTTAAAATAAACTCTACTCTCAGATACTGGTATCATTATTGTGTCTGCCTGTTTGTCAAATCACCAGTAAATATTCAATTGGCTAAAGGTGTGATATTGACATCGATTTAAATCCTGAAAAAAAAAAAATTATTATATTTATAAGTAAATCAACTGACATATTAAAACCGCAGTACTGTTAGATTAAACAAGTTTCAGTTTAAGATTAATCTAAACACCGGTAAATTTTATAGCTACGAGATCACTGAATAGTGTGCGACTGACTCCTAGCTGTAGAAAATCGGAATTTCATAACATTAATCTAATAAATTAAATTACTACTCGTTGTTTACGTAAATGTATACAATTATTAACATCTTAATTGACTGATATTGACTTAATTTAGATAACTGTAACACTTTCGTTCAAAGCAGCCAGTCATGACTTAGAATTAATAACCGTGAATTTATTGGTCTGTGGGTTATGTTTCCATAAACACTTTTTCTCTATTTCAAGTATTTTTTACGTCTTACCTCTTAAATAAAAATGTTTTAAACAGTTACTGTAAACAATTTTAAACACAATGTTTTATTTAGCATCGTTTTTCAGTCAGGCAGTACCTCAATATACTATACCACCGCTCAGGCATATTCTCGGGCACCTACAGGTCCTTCCTTCTTTTCCTCGTCCCTGAGCGAGCCGACGCCAAGATGGTGAGTCCACTGTGGACAAGTGATTATTAAAATCTGATTAAATCTTCTCCATCCAGCGATATTATATTGATATTGTTGCCGTAAAGCACACTACATATAAATAATAACCAACATATTGCATCATTTAGAAGATGCAATATGTACGAACCTTTCGATAGACTGTAGGATGATGGTGTCTCGTTTCATACCATCATGCTACTACTAGCAGTGGCTAGGAGAAGTAAACTGTAATAATATAGTCATGTACGAGTATCCGTAAGTAGAAGATCTATAACATTGGAAAACTGAAATTGTTCCCCGTATTTCGTACTCAGACCATTAAGTTGATGTAGCTAAAAAGTGCTAACCATGGTTTCATGCTCATGAAGAGCAAGTGTCTTATACT
This sequence comes from Garra rufa, assembly GCF_049309525.1. NCBI lineage: Eukaryota > Metazoa > Chordata > Actinopteri > Cypriniformes > Cyprinidae > Garra > Garra rufa. Next base: position 22,376,904 of record NC_133362.1, on the reverse strand, counting down.
GAACAGCTTTCGGTGTGCAGCTATACGAGATTCTCACGTTTTCTGTTGAACAAACGCTAATAAATACAGTTAGAGTTTTCAGTATATGGCTGTCAAATAACTTTATGGTAAGAAATGTGACTGTTATGACAAGAAGAATGAATTCCGCTCTGAGCAGTGGCTTCATCCAAGTTTAACACTAGCCTTTTCAGGTGAACCTCAATATTTCAACTGCTTCAGTGTGTTTTCTTCTTTAAAAGCTTCTAACAAATGTCTCTTATTTGCAGAACGAGACAGTCACCGTCAGGACCAGAAAGTTTATGACAAACCGGCTGCTTCAGAGGAAGCAAATGGTAAGCGTGTGTCAAATTTTGGATGCTGGCTTAATTTACACTTTTAGCATTTGCTCATTCATGATTTTATTATTGTTTCAGGTTGTCGATGTCCTGCATCCAGGCAAAGCAACAGTCCCCAAGACAGAAATCAGGGAGAAGCTTGCAAAAATGTACAAAACCACCCCAGATGTGGTGTTCGTCTTCGGCTTCAAAACTCAATTTGGCGGTGGCAAGACAACAGGGTTCGGCATGATCTACGACTCGTTGGACTACGCCAAGAAAAATGAGCCCAAATACAGGCTGCAGAGGGTATGCTGGTCATGATGCTTGTAGGATTGCGTGATTGATAGAAATTAAAATCGAAAGGTTATGAATTCAGTATGCAGAGTTTTGAGAGTGACCAGAAACGCAAAAGTTTAATGCTTAAGAATGAAGAAATTAAAATGGCCATAGATGTTTGTATTGTATTTTTTACAGTTGTACTGTAAAATTCTTAATCACTTTAGTTGTACAATAGCAATATTTACTTTTTACTTACAGTAGTAAGTTTATAGTAATTTTTCTATAATCACAATTTTGTAGCGCTTTTTTTTTTTTGCAATCTCAGTTTTCATCAAAGGTCCTTTTTGTTGACCCTTGCTGTTTTAGAAAAGCAGTTATGTCAAAAAATGAACGTTGCCTTGTTCGAAACACTACCAGTCAAAGTTTTTGAACAGTAAGATTTTTGTTTTTAAAGAAATCTCTTCTGCTCACCAAGCTTGCATTTATTTGTTCCAAAATACAGCAAAAACTGTACAATTTTGAAATATTTGTACTATTTAAAATAACGTCTTTCTATTTAAATGGGTTTTAAAGTGTAATTTATGTGTGATTTCAAAGCTGATTTTTTAGCATCATTACTCCAGTCACATGATCATTCAGAAATCATTCTAATATATTGATTTGCTGCTCAAAAACATTAAAAACAGCTGAATATAACTTAAGTTTCTTTGAGAAAATTCAGAAGAACAGCATTTATCTGAAATGGAAATATTTATAATGTTATAAATGTCTTTATCATCACTTTTGATCAATTTAAAGCATCCTTGGTAAATAAGTGTTTTATATAATTTCTTTACTAAAAAAAAAAACAATTATACTGACTCCAGACATTTGAGTGGTAAGATAGATGGATAAATGCTGATCTTTGGATCCTTCTATTCAAAGAATCCTGAAAAAAATGTCCTCAACTGTTTAAAATATTGATGATAATGTTTCTTGAAAATGATTTCTGAAGGATCATATAACATTAAAGACTGGAGTAATGATGCTGAAAATGTAGCTTAGATCACAGTAATAAATCACATTTTAAAATGTATTCAAAAAAGTTATTTTTAATAACATTTATTAATTTTACTGTTTTTGCTGTACTTTGGATCAAATAAATGACATTAAAAAACATTAAATCTTACTGTTCAAAAACTTTTGGCTGGTAGTGCATGTGGAGTGATAGTTTTTGTGTTGCATGAGTAAATAACAGCTTTTATAAGTGAACATTAATGTGTTTTATTCGTTACATTTACATGTTTTCTAAAACGGTCTTGTTTTCCTCAGCATGGCCTTTATGAGAAGAAAAAGACATCTAGAAAGCAGCGCAAGGAACGCAAGAACAGAATGAAGAAAGTTAGAGGCACCAAGAAGGCCTCTGTTGGTGCTTCTGGCAAGAAGGTAATGTTCACTTTTTGTTTTGAGTTCTTGTTTAGGATTCAGAGCACTTTTGTTTCTGTTGCCCATCTTGGATGTTTGTTTCGTCATCACTGTCTTTGGTTTTAATGTGTAACTTGTCATCTTTCCTCCTTTGTCAAATGTACATCTGGATTGTAGAAGGTAAATACTTTCACAAGTAGACTAACGGCTGTGGAAGGAGAGTCTGGAGTGATCTGTAAAGTTAACTCCAAGCATTTAGCTGCTATGTTGATGGCTAATGCTATTGACCAGTATGTGATTGAAAGTAATTCTTACAGTCACCTTTGATTAATCCCACTCGAGTAGTGAAACTAGTGTGCTCACTAATAGTGAAGTGCTGGGGTATGTAGTAATCAGTAGAGTAAGCTATATTGCAATTGCTCTCTGAAAGACTAGTCAGAGATTGTTTGTATGGGGTGTATTTTACAATACCCACCATGAAAGTCTATTTCAGAGAGCAATTTTAGAACTTTAATAGTGTTAGTTGAAAGTTCTCATTTTGTCCAATCTTTTGCCCTCTTTTGCCTCCCTCGGATGTTTACAGAAGTGAAAGACTTGAGGTTTCAGGAGAAGGTAGAGTGGAAATCGGCATGGTGTGCTGATGTGATCCACTTTTACCAGTTACTTGAAGTGCTTTGCATGTTCAATCCCAATGCCTCACCTCACTTGCAGATATTTAAAGGATCCTGTGTTTCTAACACGGATAAAAAGATCTGTTTTTAATTTATGTACTTGAATTGTTCCAGTCAGCTTATTTGACTGTTACAAACACTACTAATTTGTAGCATGCTGTGTGTGGTTAGCATTCACTCATTTGAAGTAAACTAGCCACTTGACTGCATGTCTGCAAGTTTGACAGAAGCCACTGGAGTATTTAGAAACCACCTCTCCCTCAGTTATTTTTCCCCTTGAAATGAGAGTTTGTCCTTGGTAAACAATTAGGGCTGGGTAGCTTGTGTATAATAGTTTTGTAGTTTGAGTGTTGAGATGTTATACAAATCTCACTGTAATATGTTTTGTCTTTCCTCTTGCAGTAAGACCTTCAGGGATGACCATCGGCCTGAAAATGTTCTTGTACATTGTCAACAAATAAATTCTTTCAAAAAAAGTGGATCTTGATGTCTGAGTGCTCAATCAGAAATGCAAAATGTCTGTTTTTGCTTGAATGTTTAGTAGCTTATAACTCTAATGATTGATACAGATGTTAAACGTTATATATAAGCTTGGAGGGATTTCATTACACTTTACCAATTACAAACTTTAGATTGGCAGTGTACTGGTTTTGTGGCCTCTGCGTAATATTACTCCCCATAAATGTTTTTTTTACTAGCTGCAGCCATGTTAAATAGAAAGTAATGCTAAAATATACAGGTCCTTTTCAAAAAATTAGCATATTGTGATAAAGTTCATTATTTTCTGTAATGTACTGATAAACATTAGACTTTCATATATTTTAGATTCATTACACACATTTGAAAGTAGTTCTAGCCTTTTATTGTTTTAATATTGATGATTTTGGCATACAGCTCATGAAAACCCAAAATTCCTATCTCAAAAAATTGGCCTATTTCATCCGACCGATAAAAGAAAAGTGTTTTTAATACAAAAAAGGCAACCTTCAAATAATTGTTCAGTTATGCACTCAATACTTGGTCAGGAATCCTTTTGCAGAAATGACTGCTTCAATGCAGCGTGGCATGGAGGCAATCAGCCTGTGGCACTGCTGAGGTGTTATGGAGGCCCAGGATGCTTCGATAGCGGCCTTAAGCTCATCCAGAGTGTTGGGTCTTGCGTCTCTCAACTTTCTCTTCACAATATCCCACAGATTCTCTATGGGGTTCAGGTCAGGAGAGTTGGCAGGCCAATTGAGCACAGTAATACCATGGTCAGTAAACCATTTACCAGTGGTTTTGGCACTGTGAGCAGGTGCCAGGTCAGGTCGTGCTGAAAAATGAAATCTTCATCTCCATAAAGCTTTTCAGCAGATGGAAGCATGAAGTGCTCCAAAATCTCCTGATAACTAGCTGCATTGACCCTGCCCTTGATAAAACACAGTGGTCCAAAATACTTTTTTCGGATGAAAGCAAATTTTGCATGTCATTCGGAAATCAAGGTGCCAGAGTCTGGAGGAAGACTGGGGAGAGGGAAATGCCAAAATGCCTGAAGTCCAGTGTCAAGTACCCACAGTCGGTGATGGTCTGGGGTGCCATGTCAGCTGCTGGTGTTGGTCCACTGTGTTTTATCAAGGGCAGGGTCAATTTTTTTCTCAAGCGAAGCGAGAGCTTTTAGAGCAGGGTTCCTCAAATCTTACTCTGGAGGTCCGGAGGTTTGATTAGGGTTAGAGCTAAACTCTGCAGTGCATTGGACCTCCAGGGTAAGATTTGAGGATCCCTGTTTTAGAGGGTTATGGAGAATTTCAAACTTTAATACAGACACCGGGAAACACAGCAAATGCTGCAAAAGCCAGGAGAGAGGGCTGGCAAAAAGTAGTGAACAAATTAAATGCGTTAGTTACATGTTTAGCCCATGTTACATGTTTTTTCCTTGGTATGTTATTTTATTTATATTTTTATTTTTACATACACTACTGTTCAAAAGTTTGGGGTCAGTAAGACTTGTAATAGTCTTTAAAGAAGTCAAGGCTGCATTTATTTGATTAAAAATACAGAAAAAAACTGTAATATTGCAAAATGTTTTTACGATATAAAATAATGTTTTTTATTTTAACGTACTTTAAAATAGAATTTATTCCTGTGATGAAAAGCTGAATTTTTATCAGCTGTCAGCAGTCTTAAGTGTCACATGATCCTTCAGAAATCATTCTAATGTGCTGATTTATTATTAGAATGATCAATGTTGGATAATATCAACAGTTGTGCTGCCAAATATTTTTTGGAACCTTTGATTTTTTTTTCCAGGATTCTTTCAAGAATAACAAGTTTAAAAAGTACAGTGTTTATTTAGAATATATTTTTTTTATTGATATTATAAATTATAAAAATTACGTTATTGATGGCTAACTGAACCGGACCTGTTATTTCACAATTGTTAGCCGTCACTGGCATTTCTTTTGTAAATAACTAACTTAGACCTTTCACTGAGGTAATGACGCAATAACGTGCACTTGCTAGCCTGTTCCATTTACGTGTTCTCCGAATGCTTAAAAGGAGCCTCGCCTAGCCTCTGAAGGAAGTGACTTGGAAGGACCAGTCCTGCCAAGGACGTATCCTTGACATTGAGAAACACCTATGGAATTGGGTGGGGGGAGGAAGCATTTTGTTTTCCTAGGGGGTCACACTTTTTTAAATATGAGAAACAACATACATTTACCAAAACAACTATTTTAACTGAAATGGAGCAAGTTCTATATATTATACCAGTACATAGTACAACCAACACTAGAACAATTTAAATGAATTAACTAGACGAAAATCTATTTACATTATGCCTACACGCTAACACAATATTTTGTAATTGTGTAATTGTCTTCAACCTTCATATATATAAAAAGACATATAATTATAATAATACTACATTCATGCATTTATTAATGTTATAGTTATTCATATAATGGCTTAAATAAATATATAATAACATAAGTGAGCCCATATAGCATTAATAACAAATTAATAATGATAAACATATGTTGTAAACTGTGAAGCTGAAATTATTGATTTTATATTTTTACAAAATATAAATTTTAGTTTTCACAAAGTTTGCTGCTAAACTGCTTTTAGATCTTTGTTTCAATTACATTCAATGACAATTACATGACATTTATGTAAAGAGTCAGTATTTGCAGTGTTGGCCCTTCTTTTTCAGGACCTCTGCAATTCGACTGGGCATGCTCTCTATCAACTTCTGGGCCAAATCCTGACTGATAGCAACCCATTCTTTCATAATCACTTCTTGGAGTTTGTCAGAATTAGTGGGTTTTTGTTTGTCCACCCGCCTCTTGAGGATTGTCCACAAGTTCTCAATGGGATTAAGATCTGGGGAGTTTCCAGGCCATGGACCCAAAATTTCAACGTTTTGGTCCCCGAGCCACTTAGTTATCACTTTTGCCTTAAGGCACGGTGCTCCATCGTGCTGGAAAATGCATTGTTCTTCACCAAACTGTTGTTGGATTGTTGGAAGAAGTTGCTGTTGGAGGGTGTTTTGGTACCATTCTTTATTCATGGCTGTGTTTTTGGGCAAAATTGTGAGTGAGCCCACTCCCTTGGATGAGAAGCAACCCCACACATGAATGGTCTCAGGATGCTTTACTGTTGGCATGACACAGGACTGATGGTAGCGCTCACCTTTTCTTCTCCGGACAAGCCTTTTTCCAGATGCCTCAAACAATCGGAAAGAGGCTTCATCTGAGAATATGACTTTGCCCCAGTCCTCAGCAGTCCATTCGCCATACTTTTTGCAGAAGATCAATCTGTCCCTAATGTTTTTTTAGGAGAGAAGTGGCTTCTTTGCTGCCCTTCTTGACACCAGGCCATCTTCCAAAAGTCTTGGCCTCACTGTGCGTGCAGATGCGCTCACACCTGCCTGCTGCCATTCCTGAGCAAGCTCTGCACTGGTGGCACTCCGATCCCGCAGCTGAATCCTCTTTAGGAGACGATCCTGGCGCTTGCTGGACTTTCTTGGACGCCCTGAAGCCTTCTTAACAAAAATTGAACCTCTTTCCTTGAAGTTCTTGATGATCCTATAAATTGTTGATTTAGGTGCAATCTTAGTAGCCACAATATCTTTGCCTGTGAAGCCATTTTTATGCAACCAAATGATGGCTGCACGCGTTTCTTTGCAGGTCACCATGGTTAACAATGGAAGAACAATGATTTCAAGCATCACCCTCCTTTTAACATGCCAAGTCTGCCATTCTAACCCAATCAGCCTGACATAATGATCTCCAGCCTTGTGCTCGTCAACATTCTCACCTGAGTTAACAAGACGATTACTGAAATGATCTCAGCAGGTCCTTTAATGACAGCAATGAAATGCAGTGGAAAGTTTTTTTCGGGATTAAGTTAATTTTCATGGCAAAGAAGGACTATGCAATTCATCTGATCACTCTTCATAACATTCTGGAGTATATGCAAATTGCTATTACAAAAACTTAAGCAGCAACTTTTCCAATTTCCAATATTTATGTAATTCTCAAAACTTTTGGCCTGTCACGTTGAGAAGGAGGAGGTCAGGGTCCAAAATGCAGGGAAAGGATTTTAATGAAACAAAACACAAATAAACAGAAACAAAAGGCCAACACGGCACAACACAACTAGAACAGAAAATCAAAACAGGAAACACGGTCTGGAATCAGGAACAGGGAAACACACACGAAGACAATGCAGCCAGAATGAGCAGTGAGACATGAGAGTTCTTATAGACCAGATAATAGTGAGCAGGTGTGAGTGTAATCAGTGCTAATGACAAGACAGGAGTGAACAATCAGGGAAGTGCAGTGCAAGGGCAACAGCGATCTCAGGTGGCTGAGGGAAACCCCACAGCCCAGATCATGACAGTACCCCCTCCCTACGGAACGGCTCCCAGACGTTCCATAAGTCTGGAGGGAGGAGGAACGGGGGAAGGCGAATCAGGGGGAGGGATGGCGGGCCAGGCATGTGCAGCGGACCTCACCGCCAGAGGAACGCGAGCTGGCCTCGCCGCCAGAGGAACGTCAGCGGATGCCACCGCCTGAGAAACGTGAGCTGGCCTCGCTGCCAGAGGAGCGTCAGCGGACGCCGCCGCCAGAGGAACGTGAGCTGGCCTCGCCGCCAGAGGAACGTGAGCTGGCCTCGCCGCCAGAGGAGCGTCAGCGGACGCCACCGCCGCCAGAGGAACGTGAGCTGGCCCCGCCGCCAGAGGAACGTGAGCTGGCCCCGCCGCCAGAGGAACGTGAGCTGGCCTCGCCGCCTGAGGAACGTGAGCTGGCCTCGCCGCCAGAGGAACGTGAGCTGGCCCCGCCGCCAGAGGAACGTGAGCTGGCCTCGCCGCCAGAGGAACGTGAGCTGACCTCGCCGGCAGAGGAACGTGAGCTGGCCTCGCCGCCAGAGGAACGTGAGCTGACCTCGCCGCCAGAGGAACGTGTGCTCGCCCCGCCGCCAGAGGAACGTGAGCTCGCCTCGCCGACAGAGGAACATCAGCGGACACCGCCACCAGAGGAACGTGAGCTGGCCCAGCCGCCAGAGGAACGTGAGCTGGCCCCGCCGCCAGAGGAACGTGAGCTGGCCTCGCCGCCTGAGGAACGTGAGCTGGCCTCGCCGCCAGAGGAACGTGAGCTGGCCCCGCCGCCAGAGGAACGTGAGCTGGCCTCGCCGCCAGAGGAACGTGAGCTGGCCTCGCCGCCAGAGGAACGTGAGCTGACCTCGCCGGCAGAGGAACGTGAGCTGGCCTCGCCGCCAGAGGAACGTGAGCTGACCTCGCCGCCAGAGGAACGTGTGCTCGCCTCGCCGCCAGAGGAACGTGAGCTCGCCTCGCCGACAGAGGAACATCAGCGGACACCGCCACCAGAGGAACGTGAGCTGGCCTCGCCGCCAGAGGAACGCGAGCTGGCCTCGCCGCCAGAGGAACGTCAGCGGTCACCGCCGCGTCCGGAACAGAGAGAGCGGTCAACGCCGCGTCCGGAACAGAGAGAGCGGTCAACGCCGCGTCCGGAACAGAGAGATCACCGCCGCGTCCGGAACAGAGAGAGCGGTCACCGCCACGTCAGGAACAGAGAGAGCGGTCGCCGGCGTGTCCGGAACAGAGAGCGGTCACCGCCGCGTCAGGAACAGAGAGAGCGGTCGCCGCCGTGTCAGGAACAGAGAGAGCGGTCACAGCTGCGTCCGGAACAGAAATAGCGGTCGCCACCGCATCAGGAACGGAGATAGCGGTCGCCGCCACATCAGGAACGAAGATAGCGGTCGCAGCCGCATCAGGAACAGAGATAGCGGTCGCCGCCGCATCCGGAACGGAGATAGTGGTCGCCGCCACTTCGGGAACAGAGATAACGGTCGCTGCCGCGTCAGGAACAGAGATAGCGGTCGCCGCCGCATCCGGAACGGAGATAACGGTCACTGCCGCATCAGGAACGGAGATAGCGGTCGCCGCCACTTCGGGAACAGAGATAGCGGTCGCTGCCGCGTCAGGAACAGAGATAGCGGTCGCCGCCGCATCGGGAACAGAGGTAGCGGACGCCGCCGCCTTCCCGCGGAAGAGCGTCTCCGCCCCCGCCGCAAAGTAGGGGCGCATCTGCGCAGCCTCGGCCCTATAGGCATCCATCTCCGCCAGGCAGGTGTAAATGTACTCGAAACGAGCGGCCGACGCCGCCTCGAAGGACATCCCTGCCGTCTCGGGAACAGAACGGGGGGACGCTGCCTCCTTGAAAAAAAAATTCCTCCCCGCTGGACCCATTTGTGCTGGCTGCATTCTGTCACAGATCACAGAGGAGGTCAGGGTCCAAAATGCAGGGAAAGGATTTTAATGAAACAAAACACAAATAAACAAAAACAAAAGGCCAACACGGCACAACACAACTAGAATTGAAAATCAAAACAGGAAACACGGTCTGGAATCAGGAACAGGGAAACACACACGAAGACATTGCAGCCAGCATGAGCAGTCCCAGCAAACATTGGTCTGACGGCGACGTCCTGTCCCTGGCCAAAAATAGTCGCGGTAGGACGACAAAATATGCAAAAAAAATTAACACAAAATATTTCTTAAAAATGCATTCAGATGCATTTGTACATGTCTACAATTATATGTGGTTGCATGTAAAGTTGTTACTTTGACTTTTAGCTGAGTGTAGTTCAAAATATACCCGGTTGTGAAAGGACGTCCAGCAGGTGACGTCTTTTACACGTGCATTTATAGTCCATCGTCAACCTCTATAAAATCCTTATGAAATATGCAAAAGCAATTGTGCTTACATTCACATTCACATTGGCATACTACAGTAATTAATTTAAGTGCCCAAAGTAGTTTCATAAGAGGTTGTTAATAGACGTCCACTGACGTCCTTTAAACGTTTAGTAAGACCCATGCAAACCAGCACGGAAATCTTTATTTAAAAAAACTTCCATTTGTTTTACATCTTGTTTTATGTCAAATTCTATTCACAAATTGCTTGTAGTTAAGTGTGAAATCACTGCATTTACCCATTATTCCACCAGTTTCCCATACATTACAATATGATTTAATTATTTCGTTTTTAATGATTAAATATATATAGGCTATATACATAAGTAAGTCACAATTTAAAGTCTGAGCTGGATGCAAAAACTGCTGCCAAGATATTGTTACAAATCTCATATGGTATCTCTATAGCAGATTATCTCGCGATATGACAGTTTGTATACTCAAAATTCCAGATCAATAGGTGGCGGTAATGCATCTTTTAATGCTGGTTTGGCAAAATCGCCAAAAACACCAGAAGAAGAGGAGTGAGCCGTAACGTACACCAGGAGAGAGTTTTTTGAGTTTACAAATCATTAAAAATTCACCGATGGGTAAGTACATTTTGAGGTATTTTATTAATGTATTTTATTTTTACTTGTTTTACTCGGAGGAACCAAAAGCAAGTATAAGCACACTGTCAAGTTAAATTAACTTGGGCTAAAGTTAGCTAGTATGCTAAAAGGTAATGTTTAATGCTATGGTCTTTTTTAACCCTAAAAAGAAACTCATCTGTGGCATATATATATATATATATATTTCTTTATTATTAGGCAAGCTATAAAAGGGAAAAAACAATAGTTAAATGTATATATGTACTTTGATATCAATGACATGCAGCACATAAGAGCACATCGGTTGATTAAACATGTTTAAAGATTAAATTAAAAAGTACTACTCAGATGTAGCATTCTGAAAGTTTATTTCTGAAAATAAATGCAATGAAAGACTGTGATATGTTAAAACTGTAGGAGGAGCTCAGGAATAATTCACTGAAATCTGTAAATTAATTTGAGCATGGCTGACTTCAATAAGTGCTTTAAAAGTATTTTGTAATTTCAGATTTGCTAAACATGTCCTCTGACTATCAAAGAAAGTGGAGATGTCGAAAGGCAAGAGTTGATGTCTTAGCGGAAGAGGACAGCAGCTCAGAATCCGAGGGGACAGTGGAGCCTGCCTTGGTGTTTTACAATGTCAAATAGGTGGAACCAGATAATTACCCCATGCCATCAGCAAGTAAGGAATATTATATGGTGTTTGAAACGCAGGCCATTTATGGGAAATTCATTAAAGCAAAGTTTGCAAACAGTCAGTTTGTAAATCTTTTATTAGAGGTACAAGTAGTTGTTTATCGATAATCTAATGCCAATATCGATACCATTGTTTTTGTTTGCTGTCAATTCTGTCTTGCTCTTGAGTTTTCAAAACATTATTACATTATTTTGATTGTGGTGTCACTTTTAGGTTCAGCAACTGTCCAGAGTTGGCCGAATGTCAGTCAGAGACTGTGTATGAACAGGTATGTATTTAGCATTGTTTGTGTGTTTTGCTGTGTCGTATTTCAGAAAAAATGACAATAGTAACAGTATCCACAATAATAACCTCAACCTTTGGTAATACTATAATTCTGTCACACACTATATCTACTTATATAATTGCCTGTTTTTGTGTTGAAGTTGTAATGTCTGTGCTAAATCAGGTTGTTCATAGGACTTAAAACAAGATATAAAAACATAATGTTAGTGTAAGAAATGAATGAGTCATTACTTGTCACAAAAACTTTGGATAGGGATAGAGCACTTATTACATGATAGAGAGTGGTTGTGAAAGTGTATGTTTTAACACTGCATGCAATTGGCAAGCTGCACAGTACTGCTAATTTGTAATACTGGTCTTACAATGCATTTTAAGATTATGACTGAATCGTTTATTTTGCAGAATCATGTCAAATGCCTTAATGGCAAAATTCAACATGCAGGGTGGTGGCCAGCTGGAAAAGGCTGCATTCAAGGCTACACCTTTATATAATATAATACAAGGTAATTTGTGACACATCGTATGTTCCTTGTGTCTTATTTAAAAGACCTGTTTTTATCAGAAATGTCCAAATGCATAATTAACATGTTTTAGTCCCGGTGTTCTCATGTGGTTAAGTCGTCACTTTGTTTTGAAATGCATAACATTTTTCTGAGATGTTGATTCATGACACACAGTTTAAAAATTAGACAAATTTAAATAATTACAAATTATCTTATTTCCATAAGAGTGTCACTACATTACTTTTAGACTTTTTGAAGACTAAGGAGAGGGAGTGGTCCTGGTGAAACATTCAATCATTTGGTATCTCAGAGAAGCTCATGTTCATGAAATGGATGGGAAAAGTCTTGTTCGACTGCATTGTACAATTAGTTTGATAGATAAAAACACTTTAAAAATAAGTGCTTGTTTAACTTTTTGCTTTTTACATTCATATTTTCTTCCCTCAGATGCTGTGAAGAGGTGGAACCCCAATTCAACGGAATCGGAAATTGATGGCGCTATGGCTGAACATCTAAAACATGCTCCAGGAAGAGCAGGGGGTGGGGGTTATAAAAAATAAGTTTTCGGGTGAAAAAGATGTGGGAGATATTTGTGACAGCTCAATTCCTTAAATTTAGTTATGAAACTGAATTTGTTTCGTGATGAACATGTTAATTTTTCCTGTTTCCCAGGTGAATTTGTATTAAAACCATAAAATAAATGTGATAAATAAATTGTGACTTTAGTTCATCCCGTTATCTTTGATCATTTGTAATGAACTACTAAAATGTTAATAAT
>NC_133362.1:22345731-22361122 GCF_049309525.1 Garra rufa | reverse complement strand
TAAGCTATTATATTAATAAATATGAAATAGTAATAAATATATAGATTTATTATTATTATTATATGTCTTATATGTAATAATGCTTATATATACTGTATATAAATGAAGGTTGAAACTAATTATATAATATTAATAATTTCAAATATATATTTCATTAAGCTAAATATATGTTATGTTTAACACATATTTATGAAATATTTAAGCCAGCTTTTATTTTTTATTTAGTTATTTATGTTTTTGCTGTATGGGCTCACACTAATGTTATTAATATTATATATACTAAGCAAGCATATTAATGCTTATAAAATATTAATAAATATATAGATTTATTATTATATGTATTTATTTGTTTTTTACATTGTAATAATGTGTGTGTGTGTGTGTATATATATATATATATATATATATATATATATATATATATATATATATATATATATATATATATATATATATATATGAAGGATGAAAGTATTTTAAAGTAAATTATTTCAATAAATTATTTCATGTTTACATAAATATATAAAATTATTATTATTATTGCTATATGCCTTTATATGAGTTTTACAATGTAATAATTCTTTATATATATGAAGGCTGAAACTAAATATAAAATCAATAACTTCAGCTTCACTGTTTACAACATATGGTTGTCATATATTTATAATAGCATTTATTTTTGCTATATGGGCTCACTTATGTCATTAATATTATATATTTTAAGCCATTATATTAATAAATGTAACATATTAACAAATACATGGATGTATTATTATTAATATTATTATGTCTTTATATATATATATATATGAAGGTTGAAAACAATTACACAATCAATAAATAATTTCAGAAATATATTTCATTAAGCTTCACTGTTCACAACATGTTTAGCATATATTTATAATATATTTTGCCCAGAAATAAATATTATATTTTTTGCTGTATGGGCTCAAGCTAATGTCGTTGTAAATCTGTATAAATTCCTATTCTATGTTTCCTTCAAAATATGTTCTTTTGTGTTCCGTAGTAAAAAAAAGAAAGCCACGCGGGTTTGAAGGTCACTAAATGCTGACAAAACGTTGGTGTTTTGTGTAAACGATCTGTTTAAGCGTTCCAGAGCTGCCACTTAGCGGCGCTGTTTGCCTGGTTTTGCGCGGTGACTCTCCGTGATAATCAGTCACACATACCACACACAAAAACACATTCCCTGTGGTGAGGCTGATTCAATATTCCACCAGCTGATTTATGCAGAACAATTCTCCACAGGAATGGCTGGAGCCAGGCAGAGGAGGGGTAAAAACATCTCAAAAAAGACTGTGGTAAAAAATAATTATCTCTGGTGTCACTGTAGCAACAATCTTTGAGGCTGATGTCAATGAAATATTGAACAGCACAATCACTTTGAATGTGATCTGAGGAGGGCTGGCGGTGGGTCAGGCAGAGCCACAGGAGCGCGCTCAGAATGTTCCGGAAACGTGGGCTGAATGCAGAGCGGGGAGCGCACCACTGTCTGCAGTCATTTAATATGTCAAAACACTCCTGCTTCTCCGCGTCTGCGAACCTGGCGTCTGCCAGTTTGCTTTTTCGAAATGAACGTCACGTCTGACAATATATATAATTAATATCACATTGAATTATTTCTCATTTTGCTGCGCTATCCCATGTTCTTCTGTGTTTCTTTGTGTGTGGCAATAGCGGCAGAGCTGGGTTTCCTTTTGCTTTGTTTTCTACACATTGAGTTTGTCATGGTCTCGTTGCCAAGTGTGAAAGCCAGCACCCTCATGCACCCGCACAAGTCTGATTTCCTCGGGCTGCTGTTTAACTCGCTTAACCGCTCAAAGCAAATGGTCAGCAAAAGCTTGAGTTTTAGCATCGTCATCACATTGACCACGACCTTTTAAAGAGATTTGCATAGAAACAGAAGGTCCTTGATGACAAAAGGTGCATGCTGATGGTTCTTTGAGCTTGCAGATGTAATATGAGGAAAACTTCATTGTATATGCTGAGATGTGACCATTGCGGTATGACTGTGATAGCAGATCTTTATCGCCTGCATTTAACAAGCTTGTTTTTTTTTCTCTCAGTGAAATGACACACTTTACTTTGACCAACTCTTAAGTAGGTCGAATGAGTTGAGGCGTCCTTGGTGTCTGTCTCAGCGCTCGCTTAAGAACAAAACATGAGGTCTCCTTGACTTTCCTGTATTGTGTTTTCAGAAGCATTTTCTGTTCACCAGCCTCTTTGCATCTTTGATAATTAGCATATTTTCCTATTTAGTCAGGTACATATCAACAGGTATCGTAACAGATTGGATGGTTATTTTCTTACTCTACAAATAGTGACTTGAGGTCACTTTTCAAGGGCACAATAGTCAGAAACCTTTTGTTTAAAAAGAGGAACCATAAAGATACTTGTGAACTAATATAATGTAATTTTAGGTAAACTGGGCTATTTTTTGACATTGGGAAGTGTAAACAGTTGAAGTCGAAAGTTTACATACACCTTGCAGAATCTGCACAATGTTAATTATATTAACAGAATAAGAGGGATCATACAAAATACGTGTTATTATTTATTTAGTAGCCTACTGACCTGAATAAGATACTTCACTTAAAAATGTTTACATATAGTCCACAAGAGAAACTGATCCTGTTCAAAAGTTTACACTAGATTCTTAATACTGTGTTTTTGCCTGAATGATCTACAGCTGTGTGTTTTTTTACGGGCCAAGCACCGAAGGTGCGTAGGCACCTATTGTATCCGTTGGCGTTCTTCTTCTTCCGTTTCTTCCGCTGCAGTCTATGGGAGCCTATAGAACCGCTTGCGGGAAAGTTGTATAATTTTGCACACTGATAGAGGACAGTCCCAACATTAACCATAGCAAGTTTGATGTCTCTAACTCAAACTCTCTAGCACCACCACTTGTCCGAAATTTCACTTTCTTTTTGCTAATGACTTTTGAACCGTAAGCCACAAAATCAAAATTCTCTGAATCCTTGGCTCATGCCGAGTCCAATGAACACCAAAATTCAAAAATCGTAAGGTTTAGTTTTTTTCTATAATTTATTGTTTGTAAAACCTACTTTTTCGAACTTGTCCTAGACGGTTTGTCTGATTGTCACCAAAATTGGCTCAGATCATCTTCAGACCATGCTGGCAAAAAGTTATGGAATTCAAGTTGATTGGACAAACTGTTCTCGAATAACGCGCTAATTAATTCACGAAAAGCCTGCAAAAATGGATGTGAGGCCATATCTCCGGAACGGTTTGTCATATTGAGACCAAACTTGGTGTGTGTTATAATATGCATGACCTGAGGCTACCTGCAGTGTTTCGTCACAGTGCCACCTAGTGGTCAGGAGATATGAAAAATGGCTATTTTTGCTTATAACTTCTCAGTGCTTTGCCAAAAAATCTCAAAGCTCATCCTGTTAGATTCTGAGGAGCATGCCAAGTCGAACCATATCCAATTTTGCCATGTCAGCCATTTTGGGTGTCGGCCGTTTTGAATTTAGCTTTAAAATGCTGTATCTTGAGAACGGATTAGCGTATGGTTTTGACATTAATTACAAAATGTTCGGCACTATGCTCTGAATGTACATAAAAATGTTGGGGTTATAAAAAAAAAAGTTATAACGAAATTTCGAAAAATGCTAATAACTTATGTGAAAAATGGCTTACTGTAATGAAATTGATCTCAAAATATTCCTTGGGTCAGGCCGAGAACATTGATACCAATTTTGCCAATTTTGGCTGAACTTCCTGTCCGCCATTTTGATGAATGTAGAAAACCTACTTTTTCGAACTCCTCCTAGACCGTTTGTCGGATTTTCACCAAATTTGACTCGGATCATCTTCAGACCATGCTGACAAAAAGTTATGGATTTTGTGTCGATATTCAAAACCGTTTTCATTTAATGCATCAACGAATTTGCTGAAAAGATGCCAAAGTGCATCTGAAGCTGTATCTCTTCAAAGCTTTGAGATAATTGCACCAAATTTTGTATGTGGCATTATCACCTCACAGTGATTACACCACATTAATTTGGTAACAGCGCCACCTATTGGTCAAGAGTAATAAACCATTCATTAACTATCAATTATAAATTGTCCAAAAATGCTAATAACTGTAGACGGCATTAGCCTAGTGTAATGAAATGTGTCACGATTCTGACTCCGCAGAACACTAGAAAAAGACCCAAACGCAGAATGAGCGAATATGGAACATTTATTGAATGGACAGGAGTGCAAACAGGGAGGTGATGATCGTGGACGTTCTTGACTGTGAGGCGGGACAGATGACAGGGGAGACAGGTGACAGCAGAGACGGACCCAGGCAAGGCAGGGCAGCAGGGTCAGGGAGATGGAGCATCACAGATAGGGCCTGGTCCAGAGCTGTAGCCACCAGTCCAGTAAGCCAGGTCCAAAGAGCTGCCGCCAGAGGGAAAAGACAAGACACTGAACAGGACAAACACTTTGAACAAGACCACAAGAAGAACACACAGGGAAAAAACTAAAACAGTAAAAACAAAGTAAAAGAAAAGAAACCAAGAGAATAATACCGAAAAGAGAACAAAAAGCTAGAAACAAAAACCCAAAAAACTAGACTGACTAATCTAAATAAAACAACTAAACTAAATGCTTGAAAAAGCTAAAACAAAATAAAGGCGGTCACAAGATGGGATCAAATAACAAACAAAAGAAAATCCAATATGCTACAAAAGAACTAAATGAAAAACTAGACTGACAAGGAGGGAAAAAATGAAGATACTATTAATACAACTAGGAGAAGACTTTTAAAGAAGCTTGTGCGCAGAGAGCAAACGCAACGAACCAGCAGTGACAATAGAGAAGACAGCACAATATAAAGGAACAGGACACATGAGGATCAGGTGCAGACAATCAAGACCAATGAGGACCAGACAAGGAAAACAGGTGAAGACACTCCGGCAATGAGGGCTAAACAAGGGGGCGTGGTGACAGAAAACGAGGAGGCAGGACAAGGGGAGCACATGGCCAACATAAACAAAGACACAGCCATGTGCTCAGGCACAAGACAAACATGGAGACATAAAACAATGACAACCCAGACAGGGCTGTCAGGGCAGAACCCTGACAGTACCCCCTCCCAAACGGACGCCTCCAGGCGTCCACAAAGGGCAAGGACCAAGGGGGTATCAACTGGGAGGGTAGGTGGGGCACTAAATTGGGGAATCCAACATGGGTGGGAAACACTGGGGGGGAGGGAAATAATCCAGGGGGGTGGTTTAGGGTCCGGAAGGGGGGAACCCACCCCAGAAGCCCACTCGACCCGGGCAGCACTGGGGGTGGGATGGGAGGACCAAGAAAATTACCAGCAGACCCTCTAGGACTTTGGGTGCCCTTAACATGAGGGAGCCTGTGACTTGGCTTGGGGACTGAATCCGGGAACTCCTGCTTGATGGCCATCCTGGCCGGGAATGCAGGACCGGCGGCCTCCTTGGCCGGGGACTCGGGATTGGCGGCCTCCTTGGCCGGGGACTCGGGAACGGCGGCCCTCTTGGCCGGGGATTCGGGATTGACGGCCATCTTGGCCGGGGATTCGGGATTGACGGCCTTCTTGGCCGGGAACTCAGGGTTGACGGCCATCTTGGCCGGGGATTCGGGATTGACGGCCTTCTTGGCCGGGAACTCGGGAACGGCGGCCTTCTTGGCCGGGGATACAGGATCAACGGCCATCCTGGCCGGGAACTCGGGAACGGCGGCCTCTTTGGCCGGGGGCTCAGAGTTGGCGGCCATCTTGGCCGGGGACTCGGGATTCACGGCCATCCTGGCCGGGGACTCGGGATCGGCGGCCTTTTTGGCCTGGGGCTCAGAATTAACGGCCATCTTGGCCGGGGATACAGGATCAACGGCCATCCTGGCCGGGAACACGGGAACGGCGGCCTCTTTGGCCTGGGGCTCAGAATTAACGGCCATCTTGGCCGGGGATACAGGATCAACGGCCATCCTGGCCGGGAACACGGGAACGGCGGCCTCTTTGGCCTGGGGCTCAGAATTAACGGCCATCTTGGCCGGGGATACAGGATCAACGGCCATCCTGGCCGGGGATACAGGGTCAACGGCCATCCTGGCCGGGGACTCGGGATCGGCGGCCTTCTTGGCCGGGGATACAGGATCAACGGCCATCCTGGCCGGGAACACAGGAATGGCGGCCTCTTTGGCCTGGGGCTCAGAATTAACGGCCATCTTGGCCGGGGATACAGGATCAACGGCCATCCTGGCCGGGAACACGGGAACGGCGGCCTCTTTGGCCTGGGGCTCAGAATTAACGGCCATCTTGGCCGGGGATACAGGATCAACAGCCATCCTGGCCGGGAACTCGGGAACAGCGGCCTCTTTGGCCGGTGATTCGGGATTGGCTGCCATCTTGGCCGGGGACTCAGGATCGGTGGCCCTCTTGGGAGCCGACTCAGGACGCTCGGGTGAGATGCGACCTGACCCCGAAGGAACAGCTGTGACCTGACTGTGCTCAGGAGGAGAGGCTGCATCCTGACCTGCCTCGGGAAGCGTGGCAGTGTCCTGACCTGCCTCGGGAAGCGTGGCAGTGTCCTGACCTGCCTCGGGAAGCGTGGCAGTGTCCTGACCTGCCTCGGGAAGCGTGGCAGTGTTCTGACTGGGCTCAGGAAGCGTGGCAGTGTTCTGACTGGGCTCAGGAAGCGTGGCAGTGTCCCGACTGGGCTCAGGAAGCGTGGCAGTGTCCCGACTGGGCTCAGGAAGCGTGGCAGTGTGTTTGGCCAGCTCTGGAATGACTGGAGTGGTCTTGGCAGACTCCGGCATGACTTGAGCTGGCTCGGGAGACTCAGAGACTAAGGCAGTTTTCTGGGCTGCCCTCTTCCTTCTCTGCTTACACTTCAGAGCGGATACTGGAGCGGACTCAGGGGCTGGAGCCGACACTGGAGCGGACTCAGGGGCTGGAGCCGACACTGGAGCGGACTCAGGGGCTGGAGCCGACACTGGAGCGGACTCAGGGGCTGGAGCCGACACTGGAGCGGACTCAGGGGCTGGAGCCGACACTGGAGCGGACTCAGGGGCTGGAGCCGACACTGGAGCGGACTCAGGGGCTGGAGCCGACACTGGAGCGGATTCCCTGGCAGAGACAGCAGCACGGGCCGCCCTCCTTCTTCTTTCCCTCCGTTGCCTTGTGGGAGTCAGATGATGATCACGGATTTGACTGGAAGGGGAAAGGAGGTCAGGGTGGTAACTGCTTTCCCCCTCAGGAGGGTTGAGAATCTGCCAGTCCTGGCGATGGTGTAAATAGTTTGAGAAACCCCAGAAGTCCAGAATGAGTAGTTGCTCCATCTCCCATCGTGGCAAGGGGTCATCCAAGGTAAGGTTGAAGGCCTCCTTCAGGGCCGTGTCGTCATAACCCAGACCCCTTGCCATGGTCCAGAAGAACTGGGAATAGGCCCGTGGTTCCCTGCCCTCCTGGCGAAGGGACGCCACTGCCTGCTGGAGCGCCAATGCCTCTTCTGCTGTGGCGGGTGGGAGGATCTTGAAACTCATTCTGCTGGGTCTAGTGGGTGGCTGGTTCGTTCTGTCACGATTCTGACTCCGCAGAACACTAGAAAAAGACCCAAACGCAGAATGAGCGAAAATGGAACATTTATTGAATGGACAGGAGTGCAAACAGGGAGGTGATGATCGTGGACGTTCTTGACTGTGAGGCGGGACAGATGACAGGGGAGACAGGTGACAGCAGAGACGGACCCAGGCAAGGCAGGGCAGCAGGGTCAGGGAGATGGCGCATCACAGATAGGGCCTGGTCCAGAGCTGTAGCCACCAGTCCAGTAAGCCAGGTCCAAAGAGCTGCCGCCAGAGGGAAAAGACAAGACACTGAACAGGACAAACACAAAGACTTTGAACAAGACCACAAGAAGAACACACAGGGAAAAAACTAAAACAGTAAAAACAAAGTAAAAGAAAAGAAACCAAGAGAATAATACCGAAAAGAGAACAAAAAGCTAGAAACAAAAACCCAAAAAACTAGACTGACTAATCTAAATAAAACAACTAAACTAAATGCTTGAAAAAGCTAAAACAAAATAAAGGCGGTCACAAGATGGGATCAAATAACAAACAAAAGAAAATCCAATATGCTACAAAAGAACTAAATGAAAAACTAGACTGACAAGGAGGGAAAAAATGAAGATACTATTAATACAACTAGGAGAAGACTTTTAAAGAAGCTTGTGCGCAGAGAGCAAACGCAACGAACCAGCAGTGACAATAGAGAAGACAGCACAATATAAAGGAACAGGACACATGAGGATCAGGTGCAGACAATCAAGACCAACGAGGACCAGACAAGGAAAACAGGTGAAGACACTCCGGCAATGAGGGCTAAACAAGGGGGCGTGGTGACAGAAAACGAGGAGGCAGGACAAGGGGAGCACATGGCCAACATAAACAAAGACACAGCCATGTGCTCAGGCACAAGACAAACATGGAGACATAAAACAATGACAACCCAGACAGGGCTGTCAGGGCAGAACCCTGACAGAAATGGGTCATGCCGACAACATAGATACCAAATATGCCACAGTTGGTTCTCACCAAAATCGAGTCAGATCATCTTCAGACTGTGCTGACAAAAAGTTATGGATTTCATGTTGATAGATGAAACCGTTTTCGTACAGCGCCTCAAATAGCTACAAATTTTAGGCTTGATGCCAAAATGATTCTGAGGCTTTATCTCTGCAAAGCTTTGACATAAAGACACCAAACTTTGAGTGTCCCTTTGTCACCTCACACTAAACACACCACATGGATTTGATAACAGCGCCACCTGTTGGTCAAACCTAATAAGCCATTAAATCATATCAGTAGGCGTTCTACATCATTTTTCTGTCGTTTTGACTAAAATCATCCTAAAATGGCTTCTTTTTACTTATTGTTGCAGTTGGTCTGCTGTTCCTGCCATCCTTAGCTCCTCATTTTCCCCTTTGAATGCTTGGCCCCGTAATTGCTGCTTGCAGCTATATTTTTTATTATTATTGATAATTGTTCATGAAACTGCCTGCTGTACTTTCAGGTCCCACAAATTATTTAGGTTTTCAGCATTTTTGTGTATATTTAAGCCCTTTCCAACAATGACTATGACTGAGGACAACTGATTTATATGCAACTATTACAGAAGGTTCAGATACTCACTGATGCTCCAGGAGGAAAAACGATGCATTAAGAGACGGGTGTAAACTTGAACAGAATGAGGATGTGTACATTTTTCTTATTTTGCCTAAATATCTTTTTTTCATTTAGTACTACATTTCGGAAGCTACAGAAGATGCTTACATGACAAAATAAGTAGTTGTGTATATAAGTTAAATTTACCCTGATCTTCAAACCCCCTGCTCTTAATGCATCGTTTTTCCTTCTGAAGAATTACTGAGCATTTGAACCTTCTGTAATAGTTGTATATGAGTTGTCCCTCAGTTGTCCTCAGTGTGAACAGATGGATCTCAAAATCATACAGCCATTGTTGGAAAGGGTTCAAGTACACAGTAACAAAGAATTTGGGACCTGAAGAATTTTTCTGAAGCACAGCATGCAGTTTAACTGTTCAGGACAAACAAGGGACTCAAAAAAACAGCTGTGGATCATTTAGGTTGCAACACAGAAAGGTGAATCAAGTGTATGTAAACTTTTGAACAAGGTGATTTTTATAAATTCAACTCTTGTGGACTTGTAAACGTATTTTATGTTAAATATCTTATTCAGCATTTTGTATGATCCCTTGTCTTGGTAAAATAATTACCATTGTGCAGATTCTACAAGGTGTATGTAAACTTTTGACTTCAACTGTAGAAAGTTAGAAAGACAGAAAGACAGCATTTATTTAAAACTAGGTTTTTGTAACAACATAAAAGTCTTCACTGTCACTTTTGATCAATTTAATGCATCCTTGAGTAACAGTGTTGACATAGGAAATGATAAATTTGTGTTCAGTTCACATTTACATATTTTTGCCTCAGAATGAACAAATGCTTTTTTTGACAGATGACAACCTGATGTCCTCATTAAAATGCGTGCACAACTAAACGAAACATCTGCAGCATTTTATATGCATTTTTATATTTATAATCATGCATATTTCAATCCTAGATTTTAAGTTAACTATTATGCAGGGCAACACAGTGTTAGGTTACCAGGTTAGTCTAACCAGACATCTTTTCAATACATGTAGAGTGTGTGGGCGCCCTCGCGTTCGATATCTCCTGACCACCCTGCATCTCACTGCAAAGGTTACAGCGTGCTCTCCCCACAAATTGATTAAAGGAGAGTCTCACTCAGTCACAGTATAGTGCAAACAATCCAGCGCCCATCGATAGGAAAGAGGCAGCCAGGTAAACTACTGTGTTCAGGCAGTGCTTTGAACACAGCACGCATGGCCTTTTCCATTTTCCGTGCCTACTTCTTAACCCCCCGCAGTGCTTCGTCTCTGTTCCTCAGCTATTCACTGTCAGTCCGTTTCTTATGTTTCCTTCACTGCACTTCAGACTTCTATTGTAAAAACGTACAGAGTAACAATTCTGGCAGCTGTTGCTTTGAATCTTTTATGCTTTAAATCAGAGATAACAGAGCAGAGCAATAAAACAGTTTTAGATCTTTCTCAGAATGCATTCATGAATCATGCTTTGGTATTTTTGGAAAATGCCAACTTTTTACAGATTTTATTTATTTATTTAATTTTTTTTAAGTTCTAGTCCTTGAATTTCATTAGCTGATATTCAGTCCAACAGCATTGGGACTTTTCACCATTTGTGTCGCTTTGTTGTGTTTGCAAGTTTTAGATGAGCTGTCAATCTTGCCTCTGTTTGAGTGAACAGCAATCCAACCACTTTAAAAGTTGGGTAGTTTATGGGCTTACAGTGCTTTTGTGTATTGGTGATTTTCAGTGACTCTTTCTGCATGCTATATTTTTAGGCCAGCAGGTGATAACTTTACAAGTCTTTATAAGTGAGTCAGTGAACCATTCAGTCAGCCAATTCATTCAATTACAATGATTCATTCATGTAAGAATCAAGTCTTTATGAATGAGTCATTGAATCATTCACTTAACCGAATTGTATCACAAAAATAGATTATTTCCAAACACCACTGTTGTGTTTCTCGGAGAGGCGCAGTGCTAATTCTGTGCTGTCTTTGTTTGGAATTCATTTATTTATTATGTTCGTTTGTGACGTGGAAATAGAGCAAGTAAATGCCAATACTGTGTGTAAAATTATAAAAGATACTCTATATTAATTTCCAGCTTGCTGTATAATAGCAACAAAGTGCTTGCAATTGAACAGTTTGGTCTGAATATCAGACCTGCAGCCGAATTTCAGTCGTATTAAGAACAACAGCGTTCTTTCTCACGTGATATTGCTTAAATATTGTATTATGTTATGCTAGGCTATAAATCTGTCTTCTAATTATTACAATGACATTGAGTTGCTGATGAAAGAGTCTGAGTTGTGGTGTATGCAGCAGTAGAAGAGGATGCGTTGCTTGTATGGCAGTGGTAAGAATGACATAAATGGAGCTTTCAGCTCAGGGACTGGTAACAGATGGTCTTGGAAAATGAGGTTCTTCTCAGCAGCGCTGACGTGCACTCCTGGGCCCCCACCGCCCCCTATTTCTCTCTTTTCCTCTCATTCTCTCTTTACTGTTTTTCCCTCTTCTTTCTCTTTGCAATTTCTCGTGCTTGCTCCCTTTTATCCCTGATGATTTTGCAAAGGTGCAAAAGCCAGAGAACTCATAGGAGTAGTCCTACATTAGATTTCTTTATCCATGTCAATAGAGGTAAAAAAAGGTGCACAGACGGTGGGGAGAAGTCTGAAAAAGGGGAAATAATGAGAGCGACAAGAGGAGAGATGCTCCTAATTGAGTAGAAAGTACACAGAGATCTCCTGTCTGCTTTCTTAAAATCTCTCTTGCACCTTGAAATAAATCTGAAGCGTGTATTTTTTTGCTGATTAATATGACAGAGACAGCTATAAGTAAGACTTAGGTTGACTGATTTACCCAAAAAGCATATAAAATATGCAACATTGGCTCAACTAATAGAATGCAGCAGTCGGATTCTGGATGTAAAGATTTCATATACATTTTTTATATAGGAAAATTGATTTTGATAGATAACCTATAAAGCTGTAGAAACAGACCTACTGTGAGCCACTTGCTTGTTAATCAATGCTAAAGCCATATTCTAATTGTTAGAATGGCCAAGGATCAGCAATCTCCATCTAAAACTGATCATGCAGACAAAACCGTAAGTTGTAGAGACTTGAAACTTGGAGGGATGGTAGTACTCATACCACCTACAACATCACCAAGGCTTTCCCCAATCGGCCTAACAGGGGCGCTACAGTGAACAAAAGTGCGAAATCACTCATATGTCTTAAATCCTCAGTTGGAGGCTCATGTTTTTTATGTCACTAGAATCCTCAGCTCACACCGGACAAAACCATGCCTCAGATTCCATCGTGAGCAAAATTTTAGGGTATTTTTGGATTTTTTTGAAAAACCTACTTTTGCGAACTACTCCTAGGTTGTTCGCCTGATCGGAACCAAACCAGTGCAGAAAGATTCTCTAGAGAGTGAATATCAATAATTATCAAAAAAAACAAAAAAAAACTTTTTAGTCACTGTTGCAAAGGGACACCAAAATGTTTGAAAGGTTTGAATGTTTTAGTAAAATGGCTACAGCTCCTGAACGGAATGACATATCTTCGCCAAACTCATAACACTTATGTACGAGCTCAATCTGAGGTCACAAAAAACTAGGCCATTTGGTGGCGCTAAAAGAAGGAAAATCCTTTTAAAAAAAAAAAAGTGCCACAAGTGTCTATAAGGATATTTGTGTATCTCAAAACAAAATTGGCTGATGAAGTTTGAGCACCTATTAGACAAGGTTAACAAAGGCCGATTGAAACTTGGTGGGCCTGTTTGACTCATGGCCCCAAAAGTCTGTGAGAAATTTGAAAGAATTCGGCCACTGGGGGACGTTATCGTATTTTTTAAGGGTGTAAACGATTGTACATTGTTTTTTCCGCACATACATGCAATATTCATATCATATGATAGAACTCCTCATTCCAGACAACTTTCCCTTTAGAACCACTGCTGTCAATCAAATCATTTGTTAAATGATTGAGAAGTTTTTTGCTCAATCTGGGAAAAAAAAAACACTGGAGTACAATTATCTGGACTCTCTAGGTCAATAATTATCAATAATTAGGTTAATAATTATCAAAACTGTTGAAATGTACCCTTTGGGAAGCTATAACGGGGTCTAAATTTAACCAAAATTCTATATAGTGAAAACTCAAAATTGGTGATTCTAAACAAGCATGCAAAGTTTTAAGGAGATTTAAAACCAGCCACAACTGGCGCTTCAACAGTCATAAACATAAAAAAAAAAACATTATATTTCTATGGTACATTACCTGGATTTAAAAAAAATGCTTTTTTAAACCATTGATGGTTAGGTGGTTACAGGCGTGCTAAATAATGTATTTTTTTTTATATGTGCTTAAATGCCTTAAAGCGCTTGAACCCTGGGTAATCGCTGCTTTCAGCTAGATTTTCAAGCTAGATTTTTGAAAATGTTCAACAGTGGAATTCATAGTAAAAAACTGCATTGCCCATGACTTTACAAAGAAATCTTCACCAACCAAAGAAATCATGACAAGAAAATTGCACCAAAAGAACACTTTCGTGCCCACCCACTCCTATGAGGCAGTCTATACAATGTAGAGTCAGTTTGTTCTAATACAACTTGTAGATTGTAGAAAACGTAAAATAATAATCAGCATCTTTAAATCATCACTTTTATATTTCTCCATTTAATTAATTGACAGTGCTTTAAAATTGAAGTTAATTCCCTTATTAAGGCCATTAAGTTCACAGTACCTTTTTCTTTTTTCTCTGATTTTCAAATACTTTGTTGCTTCAAATCAAAGTTTGTAATGTTGTGATTCACTTAGCAGCTGGTTGGTTTGGCTTATGGCTCATGACACTTAAACTATAGCATTAGTTTGGGACGAGGCAATCTGTTTTTCTAGCCAACTGATGGGGGTGTCCTTCAGCTTTAAAAAACATCCCTCAGTGACTAATATGTGAATTTGAGATCCACATTTGGCATCCTCCAAAATTGCCCTGTATCATCTATTATGCATTAAGTGGTAAACTGTTTCCCTCTTAAGTAGACTAGGGAAATTGACTTATTTATTATGTTCAGACTGGACTTTAATGCTCTCCTGTCTGGTATTCCCATAAAAACCATTGGTAGATGTCAAACTTTAAATGAGAGTACACATGTGGTAGAGATTATTGTGGTAGACATCCTACGTGCCAATTAGGACCTCAATTTGTGGTCTTTTAGCACTATTCTCCTTGCTTTAGTTGAATAGAATTGAAATAGAAGAACCGAGAGGTAATAGGTATACAGTTGCAGGTTTATCATGCATGGATTTGTGAGGTTGTGTGGCCAGTTCTGTCACCTGGGTCCTGGCAGCCATTCTGGCTCTTCCAGACGCAGTTAGCAGATGGTGGGGCTGTGCCTGCCCTTCTCCAGGGGCTTCTGTGGATAGAAAGAGAAACTGAGACGAATGTTTTGCCGCTGTACCTTTGTTACAGGCTAGGGACATCCCCTAGCCAAGGAGTGTGTCAATGTCAATGTGTCCATATTTGTTGAAGTGCGTCAAACTGTGTGTTGGTATTTGTCCAGAAAGACCAATGAGATGTCATCCTTAATTCAGCGGTACCTCTTCAAGCGGGATGCAAAGTCAGTTCCAGGTTTTGATGCTTGAACACATGGCTTAGCTTGTAATAGTCTCTCACCGTTGAGGATTGGCAGGGGTGATTACCGCACTACCTCGTGTCAAAACAATCAATGCTTTGACAAAGACCTTCCTGATACAACTTGAGGTTTATGAAATTGAAGTGAGAAACAAGATTTATATTCACACATACAGCAGTTAAAATGTGATGGACTGGATTTGATGGAAATATCAGCACTGAATTAATCACTGGTATACTTTGATCTGTTGTAACTTCTTGCAAAACTGTTCAATTGATGTCCTGTTCAATTCGATGAATGATTTACATAATTTATCAGCAGCAGTTTATGCTGTGAACTAGACATCTCTGTCTTTCATAATGCAGCGTTTTCTCAATGAACATGTTTAAATAAATAAATAAATAAATATATATATATATATATATATATATATATATATATATATATATATATATATATATATATTATATATATATATATATATATATATATATATATATATATATATATATATATATATATATATATATATATATATATATATATATATATATATATATATAT
>NC_133362.1:22243516-22345231 GCF_049309525.1 Garra rufa | reverse complement strand
CATGAACTGATGTTCAGCTGTTCTTTTTAATAATAAACTTATTTTTGGATCATCAGAGCTCAGTAAACAATGGTCAGATGTGGAGATGTATCTTTAATTTCAATAAACTGATTGCTCAATAAAAAACCCACAGATCATGTTTTCAGGGCGTTTGAAGTTTGATTTTGACTTGACAAAGTGATGATATAAGTGTTGCTCACCTACTTTTTTATTAGTCTTCCCCAGTGATGGGAATAACGGCATTATAAATAAACATTATTTCTTTTAGTAACGAGTAATCAAACAAATTTTTGTTTCCCCCGTTACAACGCCATTACAGTTAATGACAATAAAATGTGGCGTTACTATAATTGAGCTCACTGAAGCGGTTTTCAGTAGGCTCTCTCTCAGCCATAGGACCTGCACACATTCGTCTTCTGAGGTA
Organism: Garra rufa; assembly: GCF_049309525.1. Taxonomy (NCBI): domain Eukaryota; kingdom Metazoa; phylum Chordata; class Actinopteri; order Cypriniformes; family Cyprinidae; genus Garra; species Garra rufa. The sequence goes on along the minus strand of NC_133362.1, from coordinate 22,344,807 downwards.
AATTCTGGCTGATTCCTCTCAGCACATCTTCTTCCATAAATGAAAAGTAGCCAAGATGAACTTGATGAATGTTCACGTTTGTTTAAGGAGGTGATGTGGGCTTTTACCTACATTTTACCTACAACATCTACGTTTCACGTGGATGTTTAACATTTGAAAAGCGAAGCCGCTCATGGGTGCAATTACATTAGAGATAATGAGTTTAGATGGGAAAAACTGGAGCTTGTGTTGCTATCATACAGATTACTTTATCATAGAATATTTGTTTTCAACGTGACTTATTTCATGTAAAATCTTTCTATACATATATTTCTCATGTCTGTGAGGCAGGTATTCACTGAGATTCAGTTTGTTTTATTTGTGGGTCTGTAAAGAGAGGTGACGGATACACAAATAAAAGTAGACCCTTTGCAGTTTCAAACAATACCTTATTGTTATCTGTACAATAAAAATGACGGAGTATTTTTGGTTCTTTTCGCAGTCATCATAAAAAAAAACCGAACAGCCCCCGGGTTTACAGTGTCGCCACAGGATGTTTTTTATGTCCGTGGGTTGAAACCACCCCCATAACATGATATTTAGCCCCTCGAAGGTGTCTCTCACATTGTCCCACAGCAACAATAAAATAGTGTAGATCAGAGAGATGCAGACTACCGTTGTAACTTTACCTTGCAGGTGTCGCTGTTGGACAGTTTTACTTTCTAGAAAAACTGGTTATAAATATGCTTTGTCTGATTTTGTAATATTTGCACTATGATTTTTTTTCTTATCCAATTTCTTGAGGAGACTCTGCCTCGCTTTCCTTCACGGAGGCATAGCTGTATTTTATTTTAAGTTTACAAACCAAGTCGAATTATATATAATTTTGCCACCTCATATGAATTAGTTATGAGAGCATGTTGGACTGGTCATTTTTCAATTCTGGGCATGAACATATGAACATAGTCTAGTCATGTGTTATGTGGGAGGGCAAGATTATCTGTAAATAATCACCTAAATGTCAGCCTGTCCATCACACAAGGCTATTTTCTGTACTTTTTTTGTAGCGGCCACTAACTGTTCTGTGGTTAGAGCTACATAATGAATCTCTGAATGTGTAATGAATGTGTTTAAAAAGGTTTGGAATAACACTACAACAGAATTAACATTTTTGCATGAACTGGACCTATAAGAGCTAAGGATGTATTATTCTATTTGAACACAATTTAGCTGCTTGTTCTAAGCAGTCTGTTGTATCGGCATCACTACCTCTACATTGTGTCAGTTGCTAGGTACTAATATGTAAAATGTGTTGCCTTTAACCCCCCTCAGGACCTGGCAAATGATTTGCTTCAGAGGCCACGTAGGGTTGGTAGAATTCTAATCATGTGTGCTGAATCCCAAGCTCAGCTCAGGCTACGATTCTTCCTAAACACAAAGAAAAAAAAGCATGAGGCATGAAGAAAACAACCTGAATATCCCCCACAGACCCCGTCATGTTTCTCACTCCAAGTAGATGCATATGCTGGCTTTGCTACATAGCAGCTCCGATGCTTTTGGTCACCAGATAATTTCCCCTTTCCTCCCTCTCAGTTTTGAAATGAATGTCTGAGTGGATGTCTTTCAATCATGCATCTTATTTCATTCTTTCTTTCAGACAGACATTTTCCCATTCCAAGCCTCTCCTGGTGCACTGTTGAAAAGAGATGTGTTAGTGTGTGCATCTCACCTGCTTGATTGTGCAGGAAAACAGTGTGAATGAGATCGCAGCATGCAGCGGACGGAAGCATCTGCACTGTAAAGGACTCTCCTGGCTCCCTCTGATCGCACGTCCCTGTTGTTTTCATGTGGAGAGAGGGAGTGACTGAGGAGTCGTGGCTTCAGCAGGGCCAGCAGATGTTCAGATCACTGAAGGAGGCTGGGATGGACTTAGAAACAGGCTTTGGTGGTCCAACCAGAATGACAAATTTGATTCCCTGGATGAGGGCCCACAATTTGTTGAACAGATTGCCGAGCGGTGGCGTGATTGGACGCCGTGCAGACTGATTTTGTAAGGGGCTGATCCAAGAACAAGTTTGTGCTCTCCATAATGATTGGAAAGCCTAGTGATAGGCTTATAGGAGGACGATCTCAAACCGGAGCTTTAACTCATGCATCAGTCTCTTCTCTTATCTGAACTGAGGCTGTTGTTATCACACAGGCTGGCATCTCCGGTCGTCTGTCACTTACCTGCGGCCGATTATCTCCAGGCTAATCAGAGGCCGAGGATTGACTGAAAATGATTCATTCAGCTGTCAGGGATTAAGGTATCTTCATTTAACCCGGTCAGGACAGTATCAAGCTACGTTTTGTGTACAAACACTCCCTCATAACAGTTTTTATTCCACAAGATCACAGTGATTGTGGACCACAGGGTAAGAATCTTCAGCATCATGTTCTTACTCAGTCTCATTCAGTTAATTGACACAAAACTTATAATTATTTTTTGTACTAAGAAAAATAGAAGTGAACAATGATTAAAAATACATATATAATATCAATGAGGCAATAATAATTAGTTCAAATAAAGTATCAAAAGCAAGTAATCATGTGGTTTTATTAAACAAAAACTGTTAAAATACATTATTGCATTAGCATTTTAACGAATGACTGCAGAGGGCGCCAATGGCCTGACAATAGTTTTTTACACTTTATTGCCCTATCATGTGTTTATAGTGGACTAAACAACATTTAATTCAAATGTCCACTTATTATTTAATATTTGGCCATTTATTTATAATAGAAAAGCTACAGCCATTGTAATTTCTTGAATATGTGGACATCAAAACGTGTAAACACAGAGTGAGGGTTTCAGCTTTTATTTTGAAATCGCGATTAACACTTAGCATTTTGAGAAAGATCATAATGTATTCTCCTGTGTTTGCGTAGACTTATAAATGATTTACCGTACAAATCTGATTAAATAGCACACATTGCATTCCCAGATAAACTTTATAATAAACCCAAACTCACAACAACAACAGATGGAGTTCGAGACCCTCCACATGTAAGTTAAATGATAAGTGTGTAGCAGCATTTATTCTGAAGGAGCCGCTGTGAGACGCAGGCATGTAACCTACGCGTATGTTAATAATAAACGCGGATATATTAAACCTGCATCGCATATATTTATTTAATTGAACCGTAGAGTTTGTGAATTCTTAATAGCATTGTGCTTTATTATGATTTTAAATGAGTTTAATATGTGAAATTCAGTTATTAATTACTCGTCCAAACCCCCTTCATTCATCTTTGGAACACAAATTAAGATATTTTTAATGAAATCTGAGAGCAAGGCCCAAGCAGAGGAACACACACACACACACACACACACATACACGCGTATGTCGTGGTACTCTTGTGAACGTGCGACGAAGACTTAGACGGAAGAAAATAAATTCTTGAATAAAACCACTATTTTGGTTTTCTTTACACAAAAAAAAGTATTCTTGCAGCTTAATAAAATTATGGTTGAACCATTGATGTCACATGGAATTTTTTTTACCTTCCTGGGCCTTAAAAATATTAAATTTGTGTTCTGAAGATGAACAAAGGTCTTACGGGTTTGGAATGACATGAGGGTGAGTAATTGACAACAGAATTTTCATTTTTAGGTGAACTATTAGTTAGATTATATTGCATTGTTTGAAAACTGATTCAGTGAGTTGGTGAACAAGTCAAGGAGTTGAACTTGAGCAGTATGATTCATTAACTGAATCAGCAGATTTATTGAAAATATTTGTTTCGAAAGAATGATTCGCTCATTGATCCATATTGATTTTAACTCTGATTCATTGATTTTGTTGTCTGCTTAACAGCTCACAGGAAGACACAATTATCTGTGAATAGTGGCTTTTATGATAAAGAGGAGTGTAAATTCTGTAATTCAAATAATTCAAATAATGACAGAAATTCCATCTTTGAGTGAATTGTTCCTTGTAAGTATTCTATGAAGCTCCTTAAATGCATTTTAGTGAATGTGGAATGTGCAAATGCCTCAGCCCAAACAAGAACTGCTATAAAAGTGTAATTTGAAGCATTTCTGTATTTGTATGCCAACTGGTTTTTAATCAAATATAGATGAAATAATTTCATTACTGTGTGAACAAAATCTAATTCATTAAATGTGGAGATAAGAGGGCTTCAGAATTGGCTTTCAGATCCAATTAAATGTTCCGCTTTTTGTGCCATGTTTAATTCATAGGTGTGGGGGTTGCTTCTTTGTTGCATGGTAGTAAACTATCATTTGCAAAATTCAAGTCATGTGTCAATAGCCCTTTCGGTGAGAAATTTAGCATGCGTCATATAAGGTGCACGTTCATGCAAATTCAGTAATGGACCTTTCATTCAGTAATTTCAGCACACTAATATGTGTTAGCAAATGCGATTCATCAGTAATGGATGCCATTATTTTTGTAGGCAATAAATCACTGGCTCATAAATGATTTGTCAAGTTTGTGTTGCATTTTGCGTCTTACCAATAACTTACAGGAAACTAACAAGAGGGGGCGTCAGTAAAACAAACTAGTTAAATGAGTAGCCTACTTTTCATGTTACTGAATAAATTTAAATCATGTCTACAATTCAGTATTATATATGTGACCCTGGACAACAAAACCAGTCTTTAGTAGCATGGGTATATTTAGTAGCAATAGCCAAAATACTGTATGGGTCAAAATTATCGATTTTTCTTTTATGCCAAAAATCATTAGGATATTAAGTAAAGATCATGTTCCACGAAGATACTTTGTAAATTTCCTACCGTAAATATATCAAAACTTGATTTTTGAACTTCAAAAACTTCATTTGAACAACTTTAAAGGCGATTTACTCACTGTTTAGATTTTTTGCACCCTCAGATTCCATATTTTCAAATAGTTGTATCTTGGCCAAATATTGTCCTATCCTAACAAAATCTAAATTTCAAACAATTGACCTTTACGACTGGTTTTGTGGTCCAAGGTCACGTCACGTATATTATTCTCATTACGAGTTTAGAAAAAGATAAGTCTGCTTAATTTTAACTAAGTAACAACTATTTTCATATTTGTTGAGCATGAGTATGCATTTATGGCTTTCAGGTTTGTAGTTTTGTCTATGTATGTTCTAAATGTACATAAAAGCCCCCTGTAAATAGCACTGATTTGTTTTACTGTACATGGATGTCATTGCAGGTCTAGGCCCATGCGTTCCCGGGATCCATTTCAGCATTAGGCTGTATTACTGAGAGTATAGCCTGTGTTCTGACCGTCAGGCAGGTGTCATTACCTCACTTCATTTGCAAGGTAAGTGACTATGGGCTGTGACAGTGGTGGAATTAGTAATGCGCTCCCGCTGTCATTTTTATCAACAGGGCCTGCAGGGAGGACGTGATAAAATGGATATTCCTCCCTCTGCATTAATACCCTCTGCCCCACTTTCAATTCCATTTACTTACCCGAGCACAGAATGAGGAATTTTACTATCGATTGCCAAGAGGAGAAGCAGATTCTTGCACTAACGTGTTGATTTTAGTGCTGGAAAACCTCACATCTGCTGGATTAGAGCATGTATATGGAAAATAATGTAGTTCATCTTACTGCTATTTCTTTTTTTCACCTAGTTATTAGGAACAGAGGATTGTCCATGAATGTGAAATTTAATGTGAAGGAATTCTATAATATGCATTGGATAGACCAGGGCTAGTTGTCACATTTACACCAGTGAATATTTCCTCGGGTAGGTTTATTGTTGAAAGACATTTTTTGATTGGTCACAAACTAATAAGACTAAAAAAGCTATTGAACAACACTATTGTTGTTCAGGAAAAAGTTACAGTTTAGTTTCACTATATGGGGTAAGTTGTCACAGTTGACCCTTTGCAAGGAGTTTGATTGACAGGCCAACCATTGAGCAATGAGTTAAAAACAACCTAACTTGGGTTATTTGGCAACCCCGTGCTGGGTAAATATTGAACAGAACACATGCTGGGGTATTTTGACCCAGCTGGTTGGGTTAAATGTTTTTACCCAGCATGCTGGCCGGGTTGTTTTATTCAAGTTAACTATTGTTTGAAAATTATTATATTGCTGGCTTAAAATGGGCTGGAAAATAAAAAAACACACAGAATTATAAAGTCAACAGCAGTAATCAAAATATGAACATTTATTATTATGCAAGAACACCCATGGACAAAAATAGACAAATTGAATTTATTTGGGTGAATACAGCATAGTTTACAATATTACATGTCTTTAAACTCGTTTAACAATCATTTTAAAAATAAAAAATGTAACATTTAAAAGTAGCATTTTAATTTAAATGGGTCATCGGATGCAAAACTCACTTTTTCATGTTTGAACATTAATGTGTGTTGGCAGGTTGTTAAACAACCACCTTACACTGATAAAAATCCACCCAGTGGTATTTTTTTAATCTTTAAAAGTAATATCCCCTTTTAAAAATCAGGTCGTTCTTAGCTTCTTGTCGGGGTGACAACAGACTGACAGAGACTGCTCCAACAATAGTTGATTGACACGAGCGCTTTACCTTAGACCCGCCCTCACCGAGCTGATGAATTGTTATTGTGTCAACTCAGGTGCAAGAATGTCTCCAGTTGAGCTATTGAGGTGTTCTGTTGTTGGATGTAATAATGAACATAGCAGTTGTCATTTACTTCCGACATCAGAGCTGCTGAAGACACAGAGGATTAACGTTACTTTAGTTTTTGAAAGGAAAGCGCCAATCCCGATCTACATATGCGTCTGTCTTCATGCAAATCTTTCGTGATGCAGCTTCACCCACAGCAGAAGTGAGTATAAAGAGTTTTTTATGCATCTTTGCAAACGGCATTTCTTAATAATGTGCTAATTAGCAAGTTTCGCAGCTAAACACGGCTAAAGTAAACGTTACGGCTCATCATCACATGGGAGAGAGGGGCGGGGCAAGCAGAGCTCATTAGCATTTAAAGGAACATACAACAGAATAGCTCGCTTTAAAACTGGCTGATTTTGACAAGGTAAAATCAGTGTTTTTTACACTACCAGTGAGAAATTTTAACCAAAGTTTGTTATAGACTTCTCATTAAAACCTAAAGAATCATATCAACTTGTGAAAAATGGACATCCGATGACCCCTTTAAGTGTATTCAACTGTTCTCTGTAATCACTTTTCTATAGTGCTAATTCTCATCCCGTTGTGTTGTTGAAATCGGTGTCAGTGATTGGCTGCTGTTTTCCGGGGGAACTACAAACCTCAGACCGCCGCCTCGCGTTTCACTTGTTTCTGACTCCATAACCTGCCCATAAACAAACAGTACTGAGATTAGAAAACATATTTAAACATCAACTTCAGTAAAATTCTGTATTAAAACAAATAAAAACCAGTTATGTTATGCAAAGCAAAAGGTGTTTCCATAATGCAAAACGACAAGTTGCATTGAATTGGAAATACAGTCCTTGTGACAACTAGCCCCAGTCTCCCCTGTGTGTTTGCTGATTGTCATCACAGCAGAGTGATGCCGCTGGTTCAGCATTAGAGGCTAGTGATGCTGTGTAGCAGACACAGCCGCAGCTTACAAGCTGGGTGGGGGAAGCAAATCAATAGCCATTGACCTCACGATTCCTTTTCTGCTGGAGTGACTGACCACAGAACAACATGAGCTATTCTGGACTGCCCTTGTGTTTAATACAGCCACCAGTAGGAAATCATCATTTATGAATCAAAACAAGAAATTAAAGCTTTGTTTTAATCAAATAACGTGCACTTAAATTTCCACTCATGAAACATGTTTGTAACACGATTAATCCGTAATAGATGGAAATCTGTAATGTGCACTGTGCCACAGTGAGGTTCACATCGGAGCGCAGTTATAAATGAATTAAATGGTGAAAAGCAGTGTTTAAATATGCATGCGATGTGGAGATAGATAGATGGGAGGTCAAACTACTGACTACTTACTACTTACCATTCAATTATTCATGACAAAATGTTAAAATACATCGCTGCCCATATTTACCTGCACTTGGGTTTGACAGCGTCTGTGAACACTGTCCACCCAGGCTGGGACTGGAGCATCAGCTGTGGACAGAGCTGTGGATGAAACGCTTTGGGGATTTGAACCGCAGACCCTGGTCTCATAACTCTCTGCCATACTCACTGCAATATTCAACATTTATGAGGTTATGATTTATGAGCTGGCAACCACACAGGTCACTCTTGTTTCTTCAGAAGCATCAGAGGAGTGTGGCGTTTTCACAACGTGAGTCTAGAGGCCTCACAGGAAACAAAACACCAGCTTATTCTCTATATCATTTTGGACCAACATTCATGATATGAGGATAGTTTACCCAGTAATGAATCATGATGTTCCAAACTTATATGACTTTCAGTCCTCTAGCCACCTTATACTTTAACACAGAAGCCTATGGGTGAGACGTCTGGTTCATTAGCCGCTATAGGGAAACAGTAAACAGTAATAATGTTTGCACTACAAACCAGTGTGCTTATAATTAAGATAATTCATTAAAATAATATGGTAAGACACACCAATTTGCAATTTTAAAAGTGTTTTTATGCAAACCTTGCGACAACTTTGTATTCACTGAAAATCTTGTCCTCAATAATATCTCTGTGGGTTATCCACAGATGTTGCGGTGTTGTGAAAGATGAACAAAACAGAATGATCCAAAAGGACCCAAAATAGGGATGCCATGATATGCCATGATTGGCGATAGCTGTGATATTTAGATAATGAAATATCATTACTGTGCTAATTAGGGTGTCCCAATATATCGGTACTGGCAATATTTGAAAACTAATAGTGCACATGAGATAATATCACGTGTGATTTGTTTCATTCATACGGGACATGGGAGGGCGCCATCGCGCAGAAAGTTGACAAGGGAGACTTATAGGAGTAATCAAATGATTTCGCAACGCAACTCTTTTCCTTTTGAATATATTTTAAAATATTAAAATATATAATATATTATTATATAATACAAATATGTAAAAAAAAATGTATATAATTATAATATATTATAATATAATAACAATATAAGAGGTAGTAAATGATTAAATAATTGTAGTTGTTGGGAGTACTGTCCCTTTAACTGGCCACTGTAAAAAATAAGATCAAATAATTATAATGTAATATAATATAATATAATATAATATAATATAATATAATATAATGTAATATAATAATAAAATAAAAGGTAGTAAGCGATGAAAGAATTTTATGTGTTGGGTGAACTGTCCCTTTAATTGGCCACTCTAAAAATAAAATAAAATAATTATAATATATAATATAACATAATATAATATAATGTAATATAATAACAAAATAAGAGGTAGAATATGATTAAAGAATTGTAATTATTGGAAGAACTGTCCCTTTAATTGGCCACTCTAAAAATAAAAAGAAATAAAAAAATAATTATAGTATAATATAATAACAAAATAAGAGGTAGAATATGATGAAATAATTGTAATTGTTGGAGAACTGTCCCTTTAATTGGCCACTGTAAAAATAAAATAAAATAATATAAAATAGAATAGAATAACAAAAAAAAGGTAGTAAATGATGAAAGAATTGTAATTGTTGGGAGAACTGTCCTTTGGCCACTGTAAAAAAATAAAATAAGATAAAAAATTAAATGAATATAATATAAAAAAAAAAAAAAAAAAGAGGTTTGTAAATGATGAAAGAATTGTAGTTGATGGAAGAACTGTCCCTTTAATTGGCTTCTATAAAAATAATATAAGATAATTATAATGTAATAATATAATATAATATAATAAAAATAAATAAGAAAATAAGAGGTAGTAAATGATAAAAGAATTGTAATTGTTAGGAGTACTGTACCTTTAATTGGCCACTCTAAAGTAGCTAATTGGTACACAAAAAACCATCTAATAAAAAAGCTCCACTTGTCTGAGTTCCGACAGAAGTACAACAGAACTGAGTTATGACAAAAGTGCACCTTGTACATTCTTAATGGATCTGAAATGTATGCATGATTTAGTGCCTGCAGGCATTACTATTTCAGGCACAACAACTGACGCTTGGAGTCCCTGTGGAGAGCCTGTTCATCCTGCATGAGATTCTTCTGAAAAAAAAAATTGAGCTTTTACAGAAATCAGATTAAGCAAAAACACTGTTGAACAATTAGCTGTGTTATCACGGCAGCGGTGTGACAGTCAGCGTGGATATCCAGAGAGAACTGTAGGTGTCACTCCTGACATAGAATGGGGGCCGAGGCCGTTGAGTCGGAGCTGTCATTCCGAGTCAGTGAGCTCTGTCTTGCTGAAGAGGGCCCCAGTCAGATGTTCACTATGCATGCTGCATTGTCTGCTTGCCTGTTCGATAGGGCTGGCAGCGAAAGGTGACATCTGGTGACTAATGTGCTCCCATGTTCCCCCTCTTCTCTGGGCGGCAGATGCTCTGCACAGGCAGATAGGAAGAGGGGGGTGAGCTTGAGATGGACAGGCAGTGTGACGCGTGTGTGTAATAAATGCAGTCTTTTGTAGTGCTTTTTTGCGGCTGATCTGTTGGTGGCTGGTGAAGAAAGGGAGGAAACAAACAATTAGCACGTTGAACGCTGGTAGATCTAAAACCGGTTCAGATATTTTGGATGACAAGTTATTTATAGCCAAAGCCAAAACACTGATAATAAATAGACTTTTTAAAATCAGTATTTGATGAAAATGTCTTGCTTTGACAAATCTGCTATAATGAAACATTTGAATGTGAAAAGGTTATTTCTTTAAAAAGCATTGTTAATCTGTGTTTTTGTCTATTTTTATCCAGTTTAAATATCTAAAAATCCTTAAACTAGATTTATTTGCTTGAGAGGCACAATTTTTGATTTACAGTTTCACAATTTCAAGATATAATTATAAGGTATATTTTATTTACGTTTTTTATTGTATTAGTATGACTATTATTAATTTATTCATTCATTCCTTCATTATTCCTAATTCCTTTATTGCTTTATTCAAAAATGTATATTTATTTTTATTTATTTATTTCCCTGAGCCACCTAGATTTTTATTTTTTATTTCTTGGCTCTGCTTTTTGTAAAATATTAAGTTAGAAAATTAGATTGTGCTAATTAAGAACGTTTTTATTTTGTTTCATTTATCCAGAGAGAACTGTTTCACTTCTGACATTGAGATTTTTACTAGATATATTTATTTTATACATATAATTTAAGTTCTTAGTTATTTACATACATGTATTTAGATTTTAAAAATAACATTTTATTTATTTATTTTTATCCAGAGAGAACTGTTTCAATTCTTACTATTTTTACTAGATATATTTATTTTAATACATATAATTTATTATATTTGTTTTTATTTATTTACATATATTTATTTAGGTTTATTAAAAAAATTTAAAATAACACTTTTAACTTTTTATTTTATTTTATTTTATTTATCCAGAGAGAATTGTTTCACTTTGAGATTTTTTAATAGATACATTTATTTTATACATATAATTTATTTGTTCTTATTTATTTATTTATCTTTATATATATATACTGTGTATATATATATATATATATATATATATATATATATATATATATATATATATATATATAATATTATTATTATTATTGTACTAGATATATCTAGATATATTTATTTTATACAAATATTTACATATATTTATTTAGGTTTATTTAGATTTTTTAAAAATAACACTTTTAACTATTTATTTTATTTTATTTATGCAGAGAGAATTGTTTCACTTCTGATTTCTGAATTTTTTACTAGATACATTTATTTTATACATATAATTTATTTGTTATTATTTATGTACATACATTAATTTATCTTTAAAAAAAAAAAAAAATATATATATATATATATATATATATATATATATATATATTATTTTACTAGATATATTTAGATATATTTATTTTATACATATAATTTATAATTTATTTTACATTTTATACATTTTTAAAAATTACACTTTTTCTATTTTATTTTATCCAGAGATAATTGTTTAACCTCTGACTTTTTTTGCTAGATATATTTATTTTATACATAGAATTTATTATATTTGTTCTGATTTATTTATATATATTTATTTGGATTTTTAAAAATATTTTATTTTATTTTATTTTATTTTATGAGAATTGTTTGACTTCTGATATTAAGATGTTTTTACTAGATATATTTATTTTATACATATAATTTATTCTATTTGGTCTTATTTATTTACATGTATTTATTTAGATTTTTAAAAATTATACTTTTTTATTTTATTCTATTTTATTTTATTTATTTTTTGTATCCAGATATAATGGTTTCACTTCTTTTTTTTACTATATTTTTTGCTATATATATGTATATAAGACTAATAATTTTGTTATATTTTATTTTAGTGTAGTTCTTTTGAGCTTCATGAATTTTTACATTTCTTGGCTCTACTATTTTGCGGTCGTTCTGGGATACGCCTCGGTCTTTAGGTTTAACGGTGTCTAGAGATTTTGTTTCAGCAAATCTTAAAGATAACACTTCCAAGGAGCTTCTTTAGCCCGGTCCCTTCACTACCACATATTCCCATCACGCCATGTCACCCAGACAGCTGTGCTTAACCTCCCTCTGGCCTTTTTGCACAGCTGCAAGTGGGCTCTTTTACCCCTGTCTCACCCATGAGTGGGCCTGCAAACGCGAGTACATGTGACAGAGCACTGGACAGCTCCCATTCCGCTTCCTAACAGCCCTCGTTGTTTCTTCGCCACACAGAGACTTACAGCAGAAGTTCACACAATGCCACGCTGTGTCAGACCGGCAGCGCAAAGCTGTGCTGTTTCTAGACAGCCTCCAGCGGAAAACAAACACAGAACGACGGCAACAGACTGATGAAATGTCTCCGTTGCGACATTTTATTTTCTCGAGAAGCCGCCGTTTCATAAGATACGCGTCTATCGTGGATTAAAGCGTCTGAAAATAGCACGTGTTCCACTCAGTATTGGTGATAGTCTCTCTTGTTGTCTACACAGGGGTGATTGAACTGCCTTTATGCTGATATGGCAATTCATACATTCCACAAGAAGAAGTTATTAAAAGCCTTTTCATTTTAAGCTATATTGCCCTGTCTTTCCAGAGAAAATACCCGTCCTCTTTGAGATGAAAAATCTGCAGAGAGAAAATGAATTGGCAGGTTGCTTCCCCCGGGGTCTCCTCTATCAGCTAGTGCAGTGGGTGACAAAATGCAGCGCATGTGTTCCCAATACAAACCTTATTCCATCTGTGGCCCTATCAGCCAGGAAATGACATATTTATCAGAGCAGTGTGGCCTCGCAGGCAGCAGAAAGCATAGAGGCTGCTGACTGTGAAATCTCCCAGAATTAACTGGGGCTGTCCTTTTCTCCCTTCACATTACTGTTCCCTGAGGGCCGTGCCGGTTCAAAGTATCCTGCATCAAATTGCTTTCCTATTTGTTGTGCTGCATACAATTGATAACATTTGTTTTGACCGAATAAATGCTCGAAAATAATAAACGCTTTCGTTTAAGCATGCTGCAAAATAAAGAAATCACCAGACCAACTGTAATCCTTTGCTATCGGAATGATTTAATCAAACAAATGTGTAAGCAAGACATGGAATGAAAAGACTTGGAGGAATTTGCGAGGTGAAAGATCTAGCACCGAGATTGAATAAACCATTACTGTCCTCAGTGCCAGAGACGAAACTGCATGCTATCAGTGCTCAAGCGTTTCAGAACAGCCTGAGGAAATTGTTATTGTCGCAGTTTGTATTTTTTTAAGAAAACTTATGCATGAGAGTAGGGCTGGGGGAAAATATCTATTTCTAACTTGTAATCAATTGTACATTTTTACAAAACAAAAAGAGTGTTTTCACGATGCGTCATCAATCGGCCATATTGGTGGCAGAGAACGTAAACAATGCCGCTGAACTGAATGGAACTCGCAAATTTTGATGATTATTGCTGCTGAAAATGGTCAATTATTGTCATGTTTTGGCCTGTACTAATCGGTCGGACCGGGAAAAACATTTGGAGTACTACAGACTGCCAAAAGTTATAACAAATCAAGGAGAAGAGTGCAAAAGAACGTCTGAGGAAAGAAGGCGATTGTGGTTGGCCAGACTGAACCAGGATTTCCAAGGCAAGAATCTTGACAAGATTTTTGTTTGTTCTTATCATTTCTGGTCAGGTAGTTGAAATATTAGGCTAATATTTTAAATTAATACTGCTTGTATGTATTACTTTACCATATTGCGCCCTTTCCTGCTTACTAAGCTATAGCAGATTCCACACATTTTTTATGTGGTTTAGACAGCATAAATGAGCAGAACAATGTATTAAGTGGTACATTAACCATGCAAAGCATGCTGTTGTTTACATCCGAATATCTCCAATATGGCCGTGCATTCGGGTAACTGATCAAACCATGACGTAAGTGCAAACCCTATAAAACCAATTCTTAAATCCCAAGAATTGATTAATATAGCCTGTTTTCAGTTAATAAACAGAATATTGTAGCACACCGCCCATCCAATAAATCACAATAAGCTTTGTGCTTTGTTACTTTTGATATGAAACAAAATCTCAAATTTCAAATTCTGTCAATTTTATTACAGTATTTAAACAATATTTACCGCTTTGGCGCTGTTTTAATGCGGATTGACAGATTGATATAACGCCTCAGTTTAAGAAAAGCAGCAGTGCGAAACGCACATGAACTGATCGTCTACTCCGCTTTATTACCAGTTTTAGCACGAAATGAATATGAATAAACATCCAAAAATATGTTGAAAGAAAGAGTACAACTTACCAGAATCCGTATTTGTCACATATAATCGCTCAATAAGTGTTTTGTGCAAAGATGTCAATAGAGGTTTTGGACTTATGTCACGATTTGGTCAGTTACCCGGATGCGCGGCCATATTAGCGATACTCAGATGTAAACGACAGCATGGATTGCACAGTTAATGTATTACTGAATGCGTTGTTTTGCTAATTTATGCTGGAATTAGAAAATAAACCTGTGGAAGCTAAATCATAGAAGGGCCTAGTAAGCAGAAAAGGGCGCAATATTATTAGGTGGTAAAGATACGTACAAGCAGTATTAATAAAGATATTAGCCTAATATTTCACCCACCTGACTGAAAATTATAAGAACAAACACAAATGTTGTCAAGATTCTTGCCCTGCAAATGCTGTTTTTTTGTTCCTCAGACAGTTTTTGCACTCTTCTTCTTGATGTTATAACTTTTGGCAGTCTGCAGTACTCCAGATGTTTTTCTCGGTCCGACCGATTAGTACAGCCCAAAATAAAACAATAATTGACCATTTTCAGCAGCAATAATCAGCTAAATTTGCGAGTTCAGTTCGGTTCAGTGGCATTGTTTACATTCAGTGCTGCCAATATGACCGACCAATGACGTGTCGTTATTTAAAACAGCTTGTAAACATCAAGTAACGTTATATTTCCCTCAGAAAAACATATCCGGTGACCATAAACTCTTCAGTCAGCTAGAAAAATAAACTCCACCATATAACATATTCATTATAATTTTTACTGTTCTTCAATGTTTAATTTATGTTTGAATATAGTTTTTATGACTGCCACCATTTAAAGATGTATATTTTTAAAAACAAATTGGAATTGAAATATAATGAACACTTAAAATAATAGTGTAAGTATTTGTGTACAAATCAGTTCATTTTAACCTTTAATATTGTAGTACCAACTGACTCTCATCTATATTTTACAGTATTAGGTGAAATAAACGTGGCATGTACTGTACCTGATATATATCCAAAATAGTCAATATAAAAGAAATCTAACTGGAAATAGAATAGCAAGCTTGTGAATCAGAATCAAATCGAATTGTGAAATTTGTGTCAAAACCCATCCCTACATGACAGCCCAAAACAAAAACAAAAAAAAAAACATGTATTTTTAGATCATGTGGTATTTAGACTACAGCTAAATGGTACCATTTGAATTTGTTGCATAACATTGTGTGGCATGATGAGATACTTATTTTAGTGAGCAGTTGTGCATTATTGTGAATCATTTAGATGATTCGAAATGCATATCAGAAATAATTCACAATTGTTTATTACTCTGCAGTACAATACAGGAGAAAAACGGCAATAACAAAAAAAAATGGCTTATTGTTATTTTCTTTTTTTTTTTTTTAACACATAGTTATGTAAGTGGTAGGACGAGGTGGAGGTTTGTAAACAGATGTGGTGTCAGTGTGGTGCACAGTGCCAGGGGTGTGTACATGTGGCTTTCCTGTGTGATCAACAACAAACAGACCTTACACACATCTTACACACACCACACATGCCATAATGTCAGTCCAAGTTCATTGCAATCTTGCCGACTATTATTTCAGTCTATAGATGGTTTATTTTGGTATGTGACATAGCAGAATAAAACAAAAGACAACAATACAAACATATCTAAATGCATCCTGAATAAAATTAAACTGTTTTTGATACACTGTTAGGCTCCAAAAATTGTTTTTTTGCAGAAATTCCATAATGAACCAAAAATAAAAAAAATCTAAATGTGAAGAATATTTGAATTATCTAAAAAACATTATTCCACTATAAAGAACCTTTTGTGCAATGGAAAGTTTCCTTGGAGGTTAAAGATTCTTCATGGAACCATCAATGCCAATAAAGGTCTTTTATTTGTAAGAGTGTATTGTCTGGTTTTCAAGGGCGTTTAGATGGCTGATGGTTTTGTGATGTGTGACACCTTTGGAAATTGGATATTACTGAAAAGCCGCCATTGCTTTATGAGTATTTACAGGCAACTGGCCGCTGGTGAGCTATACAGTATATTTTAATCAGCCAGGAGTACACGATGTCCAGAATAACCACTGAACAGTTTTCTTTTAGCTAGCAAAGGGAATCTGATTAAATGAATGTTAACTCACAGAGCAAATGATATTATGTGAAAAAGCTGTATTTGTGTGTACCTGCTGGAATAAATCACATCTTTTCTCCTCAGTGCTATTAATCCATCAGTTTCCTTTAAGAATAAATGGCTAAAATGGGCAGTTTTCAGCGTCTCGCTGTTTTTGTCCTATCAATCTTTTATATTTGTCCCACAGGACTGTAAACAAGAACATTCCACCCTTTAGTCACCGTATTAGAGCTGTAAAGCGCAGGTAGCAAGAAAACACATCCGATCACTATTAGCCGGGTAAAATCTTCTCCTGTGTAATTGCAATGTTCCACTTCAAAGCCTCTGACAGGAAGGCTGGTGTAGGAGTGAGATATCCTTAAAATAGCAATTAAAGAAGCTGAGGAATAATATGACCTCCGCTTCCCTGGGTCACAACACTGAAGAGACTGAGTATATTGAGATTCTCAGCTGTACCTTTCAGCCACAGTTCAGAGCTTTTATATCAACATTGCTGCTTCCCCGATTAACATTCTCTCGCTTAAAGGATTATTATGTCACAGCACGTCTCTATTTAGGCTTTTCATCATAAGTACGTATGGTAATGCGATGGGGAGTTCATTTGATACGTCCAGTACTCTGCTTCGAGCTACGCTAAAATCACTTTATTTAATGGATGTGCCAAGGATGTAATGATTAAATGCAAACTTTTCTGCCAAGGCTGTTTTTATTTTAATTCTACAGAATCGATTTGCAATTGTGATTGTCGTGAACATTAACCTGGACGAGGGTGGGCAGGAAGTAGTTAAACTCACTCCTTGCCACATTTGTCACAGTAGCATGTATGATGCTCTCCGGGTTGGTGGCCTGATTTCCATTTCGGGATGAGTCTCTGTTTGCCTGCGCTGCCTAGTAACGGTCAGATCTGGAGTGTGATTTATGTAAATCGGCTGGCAGGGGCTCACGGGTCAGAAGCGATCTGTTGTGAGACCACTGCTGGGCAACTGCACGGCATAAACAGCGGGACAAGACTCTGCTATCAGAGTCTTCTGTAATAAAACATCAGGACAGAATACCCACCACCTTCTAATTAGAAATCATCATTCATTTGCATTCATTTTGAAGTGATGAATTTACAATGGATTGTTTTAATGTGTTTTTGGATCCAGCTTAGAAGGATAGTTCACCCCAAAAATGAAAAACCATCCTAGGAGTATGACTTTCTTCCTTCAGACAAATACAATTGGGGTTGTATTAAAAAATGCCCTGGCTCCTCCAAGCTTTATAATGGCAGTTAATGGTGGTCGAGATTTTAAAACACAATAAAGTGCATCCATCCATCATAGAAAGTGCTCCAGTGGGTTTTAATAAAGGCCTTCTGAAGTGAATCGATGTGTTTGTGTAAGAAAAATATCTATATTTAAAATTTTATAAACCATACTCTCTAGTCTGCGTTAACTGTCATACGCACATTCACGAGAGAGTGGTGTTCCAGCGGAGGACGTAGTATGTAGACATAGCATAAGCTCCGGTGAGAATATGCTAGTCTTGCAAGAACCAAGTTTTGTTCACAGTCTCCTCTTGGCTTATATTGAAATCCTGCAACATTTTTCTTTACCAATCCTCGTTTTGTACTAATTTGTGACCGGTGTTTTGTTTTGCTCTCTCCACTGTGCTTCTGCGTTCGTCACTTCCAACACGATTTTATGGCAATTTGTACATATTGTGGCTTATTCGTATGAACAGCCTCACTCGTACAAATTTGTACGATTTTTGCTAAATTGTACGTACACTATATTTCCAAAAGTATTGGGACACCCTGTTCTAATGAACAGGTTTGACTACTGTAGTAATTTCCATGGGTACAAATCCGAGTGTTTAAGCATATGATGATATTCTAGGGGATTGTGTTCTTCTAATTTGATAGCAACGGCTTTGACAGGACCCTTTTCTATTCTAACAGGACCATGCCTCTGTGTGTAAGGCAAGGTTAAAAAAGAAATGATTGATTCAGTCAGTGTGGAAGAACTCGACTGGTCTGCAGAAAGCCAAGTCCTAATCCCATCTGAACATCTCTGAAGTAACTTTAAATGCAAACTTAAATGCAGAGCCAAAAACTCATCACCAAACACCAATGACTTGTAACTATGGGTACTGTCATTTTTGACACTTCCAAAACGGTTGCAACAGAGATGGAAATACAATTTATAAAAACATTAATTGTTTCCATCTTTGCCTTTTTTCTGTTCTAAAGAAGGGGTGTCCTAATACTTTTGTCTATATAGTGTATGTACAAGTAATTGGTGTTTGGTGATGAGTTTTTGGCTCAAGGTCTGCATTTTAAGTCACACCAGATGTGTTCATCTGAGATTAGGACTTTGCTTTCTGCAGACCAGTCAAGTTTTTCCACACTGACTGAATCAGTCATTTCTTTTTGAACCTTGCCTTATACACAAAGGCATTGTCATGTTAGAATTGAAGAGGGTCCTGTCAAAACTGTTGCTGTAAAATTAGAAGCACACAATCCCCGAGAATATCATTATATGCTTAAACCTTAAGATTTGTACTCAATATGAAATATGGATATTACTCTTACACAAACGTATATATTAGTTTCAGAAGGCCTTTATTAAAGAGATAGTTCACCCAAAAATTTAAATTCGCCCATTATTTACTCACCCTTCAGGCATCATAGGTGTATATGACTTCCTTCTTTCAGACGAATCCAATTGGAGTTGTATTAAAAAATGTCTTGTCTCTTTCAAGCTTTATCATGGCAACAGGCGGGTGTTTCTCTTCAAAAGGTCAAAACAAGTCCAATAAAGTGCATCCATCCATAATAAAAAGTGCATCACATGGCTCCAGGGGGTGAATAAAGGCCTCCTTTAGCGAATCAATGCATTTTTGTGAGAAAAATATCCATATTTAAAATGCAATAATCACTTTAATTTAGCTTGCGCTCACTGTTGTACAAGGAAGCAGCTCCGGGCGGATGACGTAGGACGTCAGCATTGCGCATGCGCTGCTCAGAAGTGACGAACGCCAACGCGGACACGCAGAGGAGAGACCAAAACAAAAAAATTGTTCAAGAATTATAAGTACAAAACAAGGATTTGTAAAGAAGAATGTCAGAGGATTTCAATATATGCCACGAGGAGACTGGTTTTCCTTTGCTAAAGGAAACTTTGCTTCTTTTGCTTCTGGAAATAAACTTTGGTTTTCACGAGACCCATAGGCGAATGCACAACGCCAACATTCTACGTCATCTGCCTGGAGCTGCTTCCGTGTGCAGTGAGCAGAAGCTAGATTCAAGTGATTATTACATTTTAAATATGGAAATTTTTCTTACAAAATGCATCAATTTGCTACAGGAGGCTACTAGGATGCCGTGAGGGTAAGTAAATAATGGGCTAATTTTCATTTTTGGGTGAACTAACCCTTTAACCCCCTACAGCTGTGTGATGTACTTTTTATAATGGATAGATTTAGCTTCAACCACCATTCACTGCCATTATAAAGCTTGGAATAGCCAGGATATTTTTTTTAATATAACTCAAATTGTATTCGTCTGAAAGAAGAAAGTCAGATACAACTATGATGGCTTGAGGGTGAGTAATTTTCATTTTTAGGTAAACTATCCATTTAAGTGTACTATCAAGCAAATTAATGCAATGTATTTATGTATATTAATCTATATATCTATATCTATATCTATATCTATCTATCTATCTATCTATCTATCTATCTATATATATATATATATATATATATATATATATATATATATATATATATATATATATATATATGGTTTCATAAATGTAGTCCATATGATGCAATGCTCTGTATTCCAATCTTCTGAAGTTGTAGATTTGTGAGAAATGGATTGAAATTTACATTGCTACTCACTCTTCCTCCTCAGTGAGATGAACTTGAGATGCAAATGAGTCTGATATAGACAACTTGAGAACTGGATCATTCCAGTTTAACAACAAATTATTCAAACCGGGTTTGTGAACCGAATCAACCAGTTCCATTTAGAAGATCAGACTCAAAAGAATAATTCATTCACAAATCAGACATGGCTATATGACCAATCAACATTGAGAACAAGAACTATCAATTTTGATCTGATTGCTTAGTCAAGATGATAATGACTATGTTAATGGTTAAATCTGAATCACAATCATTTCAAAGGGCTAGTTTTTATGCACCCCCAAGTTGTCTGTCCCTTTAAAGCATCTTTACACAGCTATAAAAAAGCCAGACTGCTCTGACCTGTCTCAGCCCAAAGTAAACAATTGTAATTGGTATGTAAATGCATTTACACCACCTCTGAGCAACATTAAACAGTCTGTGTAAAGACACCTTTAGTCAAATGTGAAATCATTTTTCACATAGTGTTTTATGTTAGGTTACCTTACCTCTGGGTATTCTGTTGTAAAACAACCAAGATGATCATTTTTATTCCTTCTAAGAGTTTATTACCTCAATATGATTGTTTTGCCACTGTTCCTTGAGATGTACTGCCCTATCAATACAATGTACACCAGGGATGCAGCTCTGTGGTTATGTCAGTGACTTCAAAGAAGTCACACACTATCTGAATGCATGTGGGTTTTGCCTTTGAGTGCAAATGTGTTTGCAGCTGGGTCTGAATTAGAGGAGTGCATTGTAGTGTTGATCAGAGTGCTGTCATAAGCTTCAAGCCATTCTTATCTCCTTTTTGCAGCATGGCTTACAGTGCCTTCATTTGGATCACCAGCAAAACAAAACTGGGCAAAACAGAAACAGGAATTAGTCAGTTTTCTTTTTATCCCCTTGTGTTCAAAAATGCTAACATTTGACACAGCGAATAATTCCGAGAGGTTCAAAAAGAAGCATGACATTCGCTAGCATTCTGTGCATTACCTCATTAGATGAACGATATCCAGATGATGCAGAGCTCAAGACAAGTCACGCAGACATTTCTTTAAACAGAGGCAAAGTGTCATGAAATAATTAGAGCGGCGCTTGCCGGTCCCTCGTGACGACCGATGCGACTGCGGCGTGGTGCCGCACTCGCCTTGTTTTCGCAAAGCTCGATCTGAAACGACTCTTGTGAGGGTGAGCGCCTCGGTACCGGTGCAGATGGTCTCGGGGCCATGTGTGCCAATGGGAAATTTAATTGCGCTGCATTTAAAAGTATCTGTTTTAATAGCAGGGTTCTGGAGTTTCCCGCTGGCGCGTTTTAATTAGTTTGAATACATTAGGCTCCTGTTGGAGCTCTACCTGCCAGGATTGATCACCGGACTGGGACTACACAGGGGCCATTTGCATTCACACCCGTTGGCCCCATAGATTGAAGCAGTTACACACCCTGCGATTCAGTGCACGGGTACTTCTGCTTCTCTTTATCAGCAGCAGGTAAAAATGGAAACCTATCGCCTGATGGATTACAGCAGTTTTAAGGGTGTGAAAGTGTCTGAAAGCAGGAAAATCACACACTGAGCCGTTTGCAGGAAAAGTGTGGAAAGGTTAAATCCGTTAGCGCTGTATCCATGAAACCGCATGGTGCATTCATCTTACTTTTTCTCTTTTGCTTCTTATTATCCTGTCAGATTTATTGGTGTGATGACGTACCTTTTGTACTAAATTAATCTTTAGCAATTGTTATGTGGTTTTGTACTTAGAGTAATGACAAAGAGATTTAATTTCATATAAGGCTGATGTATTTCTTTCAGCACACACCATACACACATATGCTGTTGATCATCCTGGTTACCTAACCCAGATGTTCCCTGAAACAGCTTTTTCCTCTTTCACAATCGTAACTTGGGCGTAGAATACAATTCGGTATAAGCAGAACAGCTACGCCCTAATGGAGAACCGCAGGGCTGCCGCTCAAAATCCCTTGGTTTCTTATCTCCGCCTGTGAAAAGTGCACTTACAGCTCCTCAGGACCTCTACTACAGCTGTATCAGTCAGCAAAAACAAGCTGGCTTAGGTCTAATTTGTGTTATGAAAGAGAGCGAGAAAGTCTTAATTTGAAAAGTCCTGCATCATGAGCCCACAGGCTCACACGGGCACAGACTTCATAGCCATCAGGACTGCAGAGGCTAAAACCCTGTGTTTTTCCCTGCTGCTTCAATATCATGATTCCATGATTGTAATGGAACCACAGGCTACTTTCAAGGAAGGGTTTCTATGTAGAAAGTGTTCACTGTGATTACGTTTTCCAGGCATTATTGACTCTTTGAGAAGAAGTTGGCAGTGTTTTTAAGTTACTAAAGGTGCTGTAACCACCTTTGAACCAAACTTAGCCACTGAAGTAGACAGGTCTTATCTTTTAAAGGGGTCTTGAACTGAGAAACCAAAATTCCCTAGATCTTTTGACGTATAAGAGATTATTGCACTATGAAAACATTCTGTAAGTTCCAGAACTCAAAACTTTTTTGTTAGTCTTAAAATAGTCTTGCGTAGCCATGCCTTCAGACTAATGGCAGAACTTTAAAGAATGCGACACACACATCTGTAAATCTTGTATAATTCAACTAATCCGATGACGACTTAGAAACTCCTGAAGTGTTTCCACTTTTGTGTGGCGTATGCATCAGAAGTTCAGCCAATGGCCTGTGGGCGTGACGTCTGAGGTTGAGAATAGTCGAAAAACAGCTTATAATAAAGTCAAAACGACAGATTGTGGAATGTGTCACTCTATGATGTAATAGTTTGACTAAACACTGCCTCCGCAGCAGAAGGTCAACGACTGCTTCTACATCACTGCCTGTTTAGCCCCACCCACCGATGTGCACATGTACTGTAAATAACAAGAACGGGTCTACGCAGAAACCAAATGATAAAGATAGCTACAGATACAACTAGTTGTGAAAAAAGATGGTCTTTGCATTGCCTTCCTTCTGATTCCAATATTAGAAAAGAGTGGATGAACTTTATTTTTAATGAAGATCCAGACCGCGTCAGTAAGAACTTGGCCTTTTGTTCACTTTATTTTATTGCAGATTCGTTTACAAACAAGGCACAATTCGATGCAGGATTTTCCAAAAGATTGAAACTAAAAGACAGTGTGTGCCAACTATATTGGAACCCACAGTAATGTCGTACCATACAAGTGTAAGTAACTGTTTTTATTACATGATCACTATTGCTTTGTCTGTTATTACAGATTGCTCTATATTAATCTTGCATAGACAGACGTTCAGACTGAAGGCAGAAGGTCTGGGAATTTTAGCGACTTTGAATGGCCAAGGCCCGCCCAAGAAGCCATATGATTGACAGGTAAAGCAACCAATCATGTTTCGTTTTGTGCCACGTCATGTATAGGGGCGTGGAAATGTTGCCACAGTAACAGACTAGTTTGTAAAACTCTCATATCTTCTTTCTTCTTTCGTACTTGGCACCACAGCATTTTTGTTTCCAAGCGGAACATTAAAGAACGCGACCATAACCAATCCAATGATGACTTCGAAACTCCTGAAGTGTTTCCTAGCAACAATAGTCTTCTTTCCTATTTACAGCCATTCAGATAAGAAATAAAAAGTTCAGCAGGCAACCCTTAAATTTCAAATATTTAATTGTATTTTTATTTTTTATTATTTTGTAAAAGTGACCTTGGGTTCTTGAAAGGCGCTATAAAAATAAATAATAATATAATAATAATATGTTTAAATTACTTTTGTACTTTTTATACTTATTATGGTAATATTGTTTATTAAAAAATATTTGAAACTTAGTTTGATTGTTTATAGATAGATAGATAAACCGACAACTGCTTATGAAGCTGAATAAGGCACTAATTTCAACTACCTGGTGAGCATCTAAAGGGATTGACAGGTAGAATGCGCATCAAAGTCTTCTGATTTGTCTAAAATAATCTGACCGCAGCCTGTCACATTAATTTTTACAGTTTATTTATTTTAAGATATTCCCGGACACCTAATTCACTGATATCTGTCAGATAAAAGGGTATTTTCTGAGTATCGTTCTATAAAAATCATTTATGACACACTGAGGGGAAATTTGTATGAAAATTTGCCTTTTAAAAACCCTTTAAGATATTTTTTCTTATTTATATTGCCATATATAAGTAAGTACTTCTATAAAAAAGCCATAAGTGGGTTTTAGTTTTGTAAAATACTCACAAACAGAGAAGTCCAAAACAAGCAACTTGTGAGCTTGAAGAAATTGTTGTTGAATAAAGTCATTATTTTTGTATTGTTTGCGCACAAAAAAGTATTCTCGTAGCTTCATAACATTGCGGTCAACTTCTCAGATTTCATCAAAAATATCTTAACTTGTGTTTCGAATGACATGAGGGTGAGTAATTAATGACAGAACTTTAATTTTTTGGGCGAACTGTCCCTTTAAGTTAATCAGAGTTAATTCACTCTTAAACACAAATGATTCTACTGTAATTCTACAGGTTGTACATCATGCTGAAAGAATTTGATATCGCTTCCCGTCTGCTTCGACATATTGGCTACCCGATGATGAGTAGACATGATAAATTGAGATCTCTAGCTAGAATTTGAAATAAAACATACGTAAAACCATGAGAAATACCTTCATTTATGATCAGACATCAATCACTGTGCAGTAATGGAAAACAGACATGAAAAATGTGGCAGGAATATTATTATTAACCCCGTTGCCAAGGAGAGAAGTGAGTGTGCGAGATACTGAGCGTGTGTGTCCTGTAACAGAGCCGTTCTGAGCTTACTAGTAAAAGCAGATGTTCACCTGAGACCCTGCCAAAGATATGTGATGTAACAGGTTGAGCTGAGAAGACCCTCCTTGAATCTCTTCCCACTGGTTCCCCACAGGCCTAGAGCTGTTCAGGGCCTCCAAACCTGAACAGACTGCAAGGAGGAGTTCTGACTACTCCATTCTAATACCGCCACATGACACACAGTTGCTGTGGAAACGTGTGTGGGGTACTGGGAAGGGCGCCCTGTGTGCTTTTTGGATGCTTAGAAGACCCATGTGCTCTCTTTAATGATGCTTTTCTTTCCAGTTCCATTTTAGTTGTGATTCCTTATGCTTATTCACATAGTTCTTTTTTATTCTGAAAATGTTTAAACAATAACATTGAAATACAAACCTTCCACCAATAACAACTAATGCAGATTTGATTTGGTAGTTCTAATTAGCGAAAGGCCATGTTGTGTGATTATTATGTCTAAATAATCTCAAAGTCAGTCAGAGCCAAGGTTTTTTTTTTTTCTAAATGAACAATGAGGATGATACTAGACCACAGCATTACATGGCCTTTGGCAATGCATGAATAAAATAGTATGTTGTACTGCATGCATTTTAAAGACAAAATGTGGTCAATTATTTCACAATTTATTGTCTAATAATGCAACATCACTGTGTTATTTTGTGAAAAGTACACTTTAAAAACTATTTGGAGACTTTCTGACTTTTAACAATACATATTTGAGTTTCATTGCTTATTAATTTGGGTTATGTTAATTTATGAAATTTGTTCATTGTTTTTTCATGCTCAGTATTTAAAAAAAGTTAAGTTTCTTACGAGTTAGTACGCTTCCTCACCGAGGCTGGCTTTATTTGATCAAAAATACAGTTAAAACAGTAACATTGCAAAATATTATCACAATTAAAAATATCACTTGTCTATTTTATTTCTATTTTCAAATTTTGAAATTACAGTTGAGGTCAAAAGTTTACACCCCCCCCCCTTTTAGAATCTGCAAAATGTTAATTATTTTACCAAATAAGACGGATCATACAAAATGCATGTTTATTTAGTACTGACCTGAATAAGATATTTCACATAAAATATGTTTAAATAGTCCATTAGAGAAAATAATAGCTGAATTTATTTATTAAAAAAAAAGATGCATTAAGAGCCGGGGGTGAAAACCTTTGAACAAAGTGGAGATGTGTATATATGTGAACATCTTTTGTATGATCACCTCTTATTTTGGTAAAAAAAAATTTTTTTTGCAGATTCTGATTGACTTCAACTGTATTCCTGTGTTCATGTGATGGCAAAGCTGAATTTTAGAAGCCATTACTCCAGTCTATTACTCCAGTGATCCTTCAGAAAGCATTAAAATATGCTGACTTGCTGCTCAAGGAAAAATATTATTATAAGTGTTAAAAAAAACTGTTGATTAATATTTTTATGGATCCTTTGTTCAAAGAACATTTACTTAAAGTAGATACCTTTTGTAACATAATAGGTGTCCTTACTGTCACTTTAACTCACTGATCAATTTAATGCAAAAAAGTTCAAAATTAAAAAAATGTATTAAATTAAAAATAAACATTAAAAAAATTTAAATGACTGATCCTAAACTTATGAACAGCAGTGTAATAACGATAAAAATAAATAAAAATAAAACAAAAAAATGTTTACGTTAAAATTAACATGATGCTGAAATAACAGATGCAAATAATAATAATAATAATAATTTATTTATTTACAATATGTTCAACTAGCATTTGACAACCAGAAAGTGTTCAAATACTTTGTGGGGCCACTGTATCTATACATTGTTTCTCTCTTGTCTACAACTTGTAACTTTGTTGTATTATAAAACAGACATCAGATAAGGATAAACCACAAACTGTAGGTCGTGTGTTTCTATGCTGCTAATGTATGTCTTTCTCTTGAAAGCCTCTGTCTCTGTTTCAGACCCTTGAAGTTATGGTAAAGGAACTGAAAGACTCGCAAAGCCCTGAGGGTGATTTGTTGTTAAGGAAACCAGGCAGGAGCGTGTTACAAGGCATCAGTTCACTTCGAGCCGCCTGTCCTCTGCTGTGCGCTAGAAGAGCGGGTAATGGATCAGACCGGGGCCCAGGAGACCTCTGCCTGAATCAAACCGTTCAATACGTGCCAACACAGGCTCCTCTGCCTCCAAGCAGCAAACAGAGGAAAGAGCCGTAGACAGACACCTGATTTAAAGCTTCAGCTCCGCACATATACACTCACCCTCAGATGTATTAGCATATAACATAGACATATTCTTTTACTCGGAGAAGAAAACTCACCGTTGGACTGGCCTGATTGATTCGCTGTGTTTGTGTATAAGAGGTTGCTGTGCTAACATGGCTTTGTTCCTTAGCCACAGAGCTTTCGTATCTGTCACTGTCCCGTTAAGACTGCCTGCAAATTAGTCTCTGTCTGCTTTTCTTTCCAGGATGCAAAATAAAGGAGTTACAAATGATGAAGTGCAGATGTAAACAGAAGTGCGTTTGCCCTCTTTAGGACTAATTTAAGTCCTTGCTGAATTTGATTACCACTAAGTAGATTGATAACTCTTGGAATATCAGCGCGGTTGGCTAATCTACTTACTGACATGGAGATACACTGAATGCTGAGAACACAATTTTTAGCAAGCATTGTCAAAATGTAAAAAACAAAGTATTGTGAAAAACAGTAATCTGGGACACTATGTGGGACACCTAAACTTTATAAGCTCTATTTATGTGTGAACATAATGTTATTACATCTGATTCATGTAATGATTAATGGCATATAATAAAAGTTAGTTTGTTTTGTGGTGTAAGAATCACAGTAAATTCCAAAAGTTTGGAGAACGAAAAAAACACCTGATTGTTCTACAATTCGCAGGGAGTTTGATTGACAGACGGTCTCACCAATCATAACGCCGAATCTGCCATTTTTGGCAAACCAGATAGGAGAGTAGATCAACATCGGTGAACTGAGGCGCAATCTGTTACGACGCATTCACGACGCGTCATCAATTGGCCATGTTCAACTTTTGGCGGCAATGAATGTAAATAATGCCACTGAACCGAACGAAACTCGCACATTTTGCTTATTGCTGCTGAAAATGGTAAATTATTGTCATGTTTTGGGCTGTAGCCTACCAATCGGTCGGACCGGGAAATTTTAATTTTACAAAAGTTATAACAAATCAAGGAGAAGAGTGCAAAAACTGTCTGAGGAACAAAAGGCGTTTGTGGCTGGACAATCTGAACCAGGATTTCCAGGTCAAGAATCTTGACAACATTCGTGTTTGTTCTTATCATTTCCGGTCAGGTAGGTGAAATATTAGACTAATATCTTAAATAATACTGCTTGTATGTATCTTTACCACCTAATAACTCTAGTTTGTCAAGATATTGCACTCATTCTTACTAAGTCTTTCTCTACATGATTTAGCAGCTTCCACACGTTTTGCCGTGGTTAAAACAGCCTAAATTAGGAGAACAATGTATTCAGAGACTATTAGAGATAGTCATTTTTTCAATATTGTTCCTTAAATCAAAGCTCAATACTACTGCTAGAATCAAATATGCAGTAGCTGTGCTCTTTTTTTTCTCTGAACACATAAAACGTGTATCATTATTGTGCTACTTATACATAAATACAAGTAAACACTTCCACTATTTAGAAAAAGTCCCAGTGAGAAAATGCAATTACTGCGGTTCCATTGTGGTACAGAATTGCCATATGGTAGCATGCTTCTTTTTTTTCCTGCTGGTACAGAGTGTCCATATGGCAATGTCTATATTTACGCCATTTTCTGTAAAACTGTGTTTGAAAAAAGTACAGCTATGAACAACATCTATTCAGCTTTTTCAAAGATGTGGCAAAACATCCAGATGTAAAAGAAATGTGTGTAATAGCACCATTTGAAAAGCACTGCAGCATGTGTCTTGCTAAAGAAAAGAATCCTAGTGAGAAACCATCATGTGGCTTAAAAACAGCATGCTATTTACTTTAAATACTGCCCTTAGCTCACCCAAAAATGAAACCTTCAGGTCATCCGAGATATAGATGAGTTTTTTTCTTCATCTGAACAGATTTGGAGAAGTTCTGTTATTAATTACTTGCCTTCATGTCTTTCCAAACCCGTAAGACCTTCATTCATCTTCGGAACACAAATTAAGATATTTTTGATGCAATCCAAGAGCTTTCTGACCCTTATAGACCAGCAATGTAATTAAAATGTGTCCAAGCCCCTGTAGTAAGATTATCTGTAAAATAGTGAATGTTAACTGTCCCTTTAAGGCATTTAAACTTTAAAGCATCACTTCTAACCAAAATACAAGTCTGTAATCCAAAACAATGCTTCCTGCAGTGAGAAGTTCATCCACTGTCGAAACTGTTTTCACTTGTAAACAGCACTTGACCTGTGCATATTTCTCTCCTGATTCAGACTAGATGAATTTTCACTGCAGAAAGTAATATTATGGATAAAGAAATTCATATTTTAGCTGGAAGCAACAGCTTAAAAAAAAACATAAAGTTAAAAAACATAATGATGAATTTTAAACATGCAGGTTTTCACTTTACAAGATTTGAGTCATGTGGATTACCAATAGGATCTATTGGTGAGCAGGTGATGTAATGCTAACAGGGGTGCAGCTATGGTTTCTGGGCACCCTGAACAGCATATTGATTCGGGCCCCCTCAATAGAAATCAGCTTCAGGCCCCGTCTCCCTCACCGGGCCGCTGGAATCGCCCAAACTGCCCCTGAAAGCTTAATTTCTCCAAATCATTTCTGATAATGAAACAAACACAGCTACATCTTGGATGGCCTGAAGGTGAATATATTTCCAGCAAATCTTTGAGTGAACCATAGAGGTTTTAAACACACCAGATGGTTTTAAAAGAGAAGTTAACTTCCAGAACAAAAATTTACAGATAATTTACTCACCCCTTTGTCATGCAAGATGTCCATGTCTTTCTTTCTTCTGTCGTAAAGAACTGTTTTTTGAGGCAAACATTTCAGGATTTTCTCCATATACTGGACTAATAATGGTGCCTGTGAGTTTGAACTTCCAAAAAAAAGTTACAATTCAGCTTCAAAGGAAGAAGGGTCTTATCTAGCGAAACAATCGGTTATTTTCTAAAAGTCTTTTACAATTTATATATTTTTAACCTCAAATGCTCATCTTGTCTAGCTCTGTGTGAACTCTGCATTCCGGGTCAATACAGTTAGGGTATGTCGAAAAACGCCCATCTCATTTTCTCCTCCAATTTCAAAATTGCCCTACATCGCTGAAGAAGTACCGACCCAGTGTTTAAAAGGTGAACGCGCAAGAAGGGTCAAACACCCTTTACAGAAAAAGGTAAAACAGTGATGTAGGGCGATTTTAAAGATGGAGGAGAAAATGAGATGGATTTTTTTCGACATACCCTAACTGTATGGACCCTGAATACACAGAGTTCATGCAGAGCTAGACAAGACAAACGTTTGAGGTTAAAAAGTGTATAAATTGTATTCTTTAGACATTAACCGATCGTTTGTCTAGATATGACCCTTCTTCCTCGGCTGGGATTGTTTAAAGCCCTTTGAAGCTGCATTTTGGAAAAAAAATCCTCAAAAACAATTTTTTTTATGACTGAAGAAAGAAAGACAAGAACATCTTGGATGACAAGGGGGTGAGTAAATTACCTGTAAATTTTTGTTCTGGAAGTGAACTTCTCTTTAATGCAGCAGCTAACCTGGCTGTGTAAATGTAATTTAATTTAAGTCTATTTTTGCATATTATAAATATTCCGAATACGTTTTTATTCCATGTAAACATTGTATTATTTTAGCAAATTAGAAAAATTACAGCTTACTCCCATGACACACTCCAGTAGAAAGTAACAGACTCAGATTGTTGATAAATATATCAAACAAAGTTGAAATAATATGATGTAGTATGAAGACATTACACTCTTAGAATCACTTGCAACAATTTTGAACTTTCTGCAGCTTAAACGTGCCTGTGAATATGGATATTATTATCTGTTAGGAGACCAGGTCACTTCCAGAAGACCACTTTAAAAGTGGATAGAGCGGCTGACATTTATCAAAAGGGCAGGAGCATTTCATACCATTAGGGCCTCTGGCTGTGTCTAGAGAGACTCAGCTAAACCAATCTAGAAACCAAATGTCATAGCAGCGTGCTCAGTCTATTCAACCTGTTTTAAAATCAAAGTGGTGAATGTACTTTGCTTTATATTGATACTGGCCTCCAACATCTGAGCTGTGTGGACCTCTCCCTGTGTTTTTCTGGGGAGAGCGTTCTTCCTTTTCCCCGAGGACGTCCTTGCCTGCTCTGTCGGGCCTCAGCAGCTGTAATTCAGGTGATACATGTGCTACCCGTGACCTGCCTTGCTTTCCTCCATCTGCGTGCCATTATTACGTGGAATCTTTAATTGCTCTGGACGTTCATTCACCAAGTAAGGGTATCTTGTTTCCCATTTAAGTACTTGCTGTCTCGGTTCTTGTATTTGGATGGATTTAGCCTGGAATGGGGCCTGGTTTCATTGTTGCATTTATTACTGCAATGTCTACAAGGGCACTACAAAGGTCAGAGGTCATGCTCAGCAAATATACGTCATTGGCTAAACAACTGTGTATTCTAATCACCTCAAATTTGTATACAACGTCCTAAAATTTCAGTCCATATATGCTCATGTTAAATTGTTTGGAGTCGGCATAACATTTTTTGAAGGAAATTAATACTTTTATTCAGCAAGGACTATTAGAGACATTAATAATGTTACAGAAGATTTCTATTTTAAATAAATTAATCAAAGAATTTTGTAGTATCATGGTTTCCACTAAAATATTAAGTTGCTCAACTGCTTTTAGCATTGATAATGGTAATTAATGTTTATTGAGTGCCAAAATTTAGAAAATTAGAATGATTTATGGAGTATGTGATACTAAAACTGGAGTTACAATACATTTATGCCATTATTTTTAAATTATATTTAAAAATTTGGGACAGTTCTTTTAAATTGTAATAATGTTTCATAATACTGCTGTTTTTCTAATATTTTTTTGACCAAATAAACACCCTTGGTGAGCATAAAATACTTTCAAAAATATCAACGCTAAACTTTTGAACAACGTGAATAGTTATTAATATGTGCATTCTTTTGTAAGTGATATAACTGGATTCTTTCATGACCAACATTTATTTAAAATATATATATATTAAAATTATTAACATTTATAGTATAATATAATATACCAGTCAAAAGTTTTGAACAGTATGATTTTTGTTGTCTCTTCTGCTTATCAAGCCTTCATTTATTTGATCCAAAATACAGCAAAAACAGTACAATTTTAACTATTTTTGAACTAACAACTAATTTTTACTATTTCAGAAATCATTTTAATATTCTGATTTGCTGATCAAAAAACGTTTAATAATATTATGATGTTAAAAACAGCTGAGCAGAATTTTTTCCAGGTTTCTTTAATGAATAGACAGTTCAGAAGAACAGCATTTTTCTGAAATAGAACCCTTTTTAATATTATAAATGTTTTAATCATCATTTTTGATCAATTAAAAGCATTAATTACTGTAATTTCTTTACCAAAAAACGGCATGAGAATGGTATTCTTTCTTCAAAGAATCCTGAAAAAAATGTACTGAAAAAAATTAGCTTTGAAATCACAGATATAAATTACATTTTAAAATATATCCAAATAGAAAACAGTTATTTTAAATAGTAAAAATATTTTAAAATCTTTTTATTTTTGCTATAATATAATGAAATATAATATAATATAATGTAGATTAAAAATAAAGATAAAGGCAAATTTAAACAAACATGATATGCTTAAAGTTTAAATACAATAGCTAATTAATAAATAATTAATATAGGGTTCGTTTTTTTTTGGCTACGTTTACAAATGTGTGCAATGTGCACAACAAAAAGGGAAATGTAATTCTGGTGGTTCATCATAATATAAAAAAGTCATTATTTTTGCCTCCAAAATTACATTTGCCTCCATGACCTTTAAGCATGACACTCAGGTTCAAAGTTCCCAGAGACTAATACTGAAAAGTAAAGGTTGAATGACACTGGAAGAGCTGTCAAGATGTGTGAGGTATTAAAATCTTTCTATCTTTCATAATAAACTCAAGTGTGAACCTGATCGGCATTGTTAAAGAACCAAATCAGCTCTTTATCAGATGAACAAGTTTTAATAAGGACTTACAGCTCTTACGGGAGGTTGTCCATTACAGGAGAAAAGGACAGGACATTAAACGATGGCGCCGGTTCTTAAAGCACCTCTTGCGAGGGGACGAAATACTACCCTCTGCCTTGAGGATATTAAAAATGAAATACAGAGTCATTTGCCGCAGAGGGTCAGCCTATACTGATCTGTTTTTGATTAAAAACAAGGAGCTTAGAGGCTTTCCTGTTGCCCTGATAAGGCGTCATGTCATAAGTCTGATTTTAACCGTGGCCATACGGACAGTAGTAGGGAGCTTCGGCTGTACCTTAATAATCTTCCATCTAAATGTGTGAGAACTCTCTGAACCCTACAGCATCAGGCACTGCTTTTAAGCTTACAGGTTTTGGCTTTGATGGATCTCTCTTACAAACCTCAATTTGGAAAATCTGTGCTCCTTCCCCTCTCTCTCTTTCTTCCAGCCTTGTGCTTTTTCAGGCTGACTCAGAGGGTAAGATATGGGGAATCCACTTTGTTTCTTAATACTTCTGTAAGCTTTTGGATGCAATGATATTTTCATAGTCCAAAGACAGAAAAGAACTCTTGACTAAATTCAATGAGGAAAAGCAATAGACTTGGGATATATTACTCTCAAAATTCACTACGGTGGATATCAGGAACAGCAAAGCTGAAACTGACCTAGATTTTAGCACTGTAAATGTTGAATTTTCTGCATGGATGGCATCCACAAATGCTTGCGTGGAGAAATCACGCTCCACTTTTATTAGCCTCCTTCTCAGAGCCATGTAGATGAGCCTAAACCAGCATAGGCCATGGCAAGTATGTGCGTGCTGGGGCTACATGGGACAATTGTTCAAGTACATGAAGTAGACAGGCTATTAAACCTTCTCCAGGTCAATAAACATTTATGATAAGAGCAGTTCCCTTTCAGAAAACCTTATTTTACAGTCCTGGTATGGCTCTGCTTTTCTCAGCTGCATTGTGCTGAACACTATAATCCATCCAGGAGGGACTTATTCTGGGCTGTGGGGGCCACTCTGTCCCTCTCTTTCTTTTTGCAGAGGTTCAATGGCAGAAAATCCATAGCCTCTCTAAGAGGAGGAATTCCATTAGATAATAGATATGGAATCCATCTCGATTCTCCACCTTATCTTCTCTCGGGGTGAGAAATCAATACAGAAGCTTCAGCTCAACTGCCAACAATAACAATAAATTGATAGGCCTGTGAGAGAAGGAGAGTGAGGAAGAGCATTAATGGACAAAACGTCACACTCTTCATCGGCAATGATGCAAATCAAAGCGTTAATTGTGCAGATAGTCCTCTGAATGAGTGAAGGTAGGACTAAACATGTATATAAGTCAGCTATGTATAGAGTTGTTAGTTCCAGTTCTATTTTGTGTGTGAGGTGGGTGTTTTTTTTTTTTACTCCTCTTTATGCATCTGCAGGTTACACTGTTATGCCAATAGACCAGTTCGGTGTTTGCAAACAGTGATGACCTTTTTGTGGGCAGAGACTATCTGGTGGCAGAAAATGAGAGATTTCAAGTAGCAGTCTATGGAAGCCATAAAGTAAAAGAATAAAACAAAAGGTCAAATTGAGTTTATATTTCAAAATTTTGTCACTCACTCACTATTGTTGAGTTAAGGTCACACTAAGTCCAAAATTTTTGTCCGAAATTTTTGCTTGTTAAAAAATAAATATGACCTCACATTGTGTCAAGCACATTTACACACTGCCTCTGAAACTTTCGTCCGTCATAAAAAAATTTGTATTGGGTTTGATTTTATGTGTTTTCACATCCGTGGCAAGCATTTTAATAGGAAAGGATGACGAATACGAAAAAAGAAAAACTGCAAAAATTCATATCTCTGTATTTTTAGGAGGAATGACGGTATACGATATATATCTGGTATTTTTCCATAAATGGTTACTTGAGAGTCAAAGCCTTTATTAAACCTTTATTAAACAGTTTTTGAGCAAAATATAATTAAAACACAGGGGTTTCCCTCCCTGTTTACAAATAAACAGCTGCACAACAAATAAACAGTTGCACAAAATCTTTGATAAATAAAATGCAGTACAGGTTGTTTCTCCTGCTTAACACTATAAGCTGCACAACATATTTCAAATTATGAAAAAAAATCTTTGATATGTAAAATACAATACAGGTGTTTCTCCTGCTTAACACTATAAGCTGCACAACATTTCAAATTATAAAAAAATCTTTGATAAATAAATACAGTACAGGGTTTTTTCCTGCGAAATGAGCCACTTTTGCGAGCCGCTCGAAAAGCTTCCCTCTGACCTCACTGTACATTTGCGGCAGAGCTTCTGATGCAAAGTACTTGCGATTGGGTAGCTTGTATCTTGAGTCAATGGTTTTTAGCAGCGTTTTAAAACCCTCTTTTTCCACCGTTGCTATAGGAACCATGTCTGTAGCAATGTGATACGTTACCGCATTAGTTATATAGCGCCACTTGCGACTTTTTGAAAGATGCTTCCAGAGAGCTTTGTTTCGGGGCAGATGTTTTGGTTTGCGGCTGCGTAGTCTTTGTGGCCGAAGTTGTAGCACGAAGTTGTAAATACTCATCGTACTTCACTTTATGGTAAAGCTGTAAGTGGTGGAAGAGATTTGACGTGGTTCCACTTTTTGATACAACTGATTTATAACATTCCCTGCAGATGGGCTGTTTTTGCTGCTCATCGGTAGTTTTAAATCCGAACCATCTCCAGATAAGTGAACCATTGATTTTCTTGACCAGTACGTTTTCTGTGTTGACCAGCGCTGCGTGTTCCTCCATGTCCTTGGAGTGGTCTGTTTCGCGCAGAACGCGCACACGTGTGGCCTCAAACCATATCGATATGAAAGATATTGGATAATCCCGCATCGCGTTGGGGAATCATATCGATATATCCCCAGAACTCGATATACCGCCCAGCCCTACAATCAACTGGTTAGTTAAAACCTCTGTTTTGTTCAGGAACAAAACATGGGACCAGGGATGGAAATTAACTTTTTTGTCCACCGGCCAGTGTGGCTGTTGGATTTCAAAATCTACCAGCCACTAAATGTTTTTACCAACCACTTTATGTTTTTAACCGACAATGTGTAGCTGCATGTGAAAATTAATACTACAAGATCTACTATACTTGAGCAGTTTATGTAATCTCAAGTCTCAATAAAATACTGACATTTTCACCGAATTTTTCTATCATGATACAGAGCTATCTTCACAACTACACAAGAGTTGACAGCCTAGATATTTTATGTAGCCTAATTTGCGTGCATTGGGGAGTCGCTCTCTAAACGCAGGGTATTAAAGTTGCTTTTGAATGCGCGTGCGCGTTTTTCTTTTGGTTTCGTTTTTACTATAGCGCGAAACTCTCGGCAGCATAGAGCGTGCATTCTAAAATACAAGAGATTACTTAACAAAACCATTTGGGTGGACACCAACGGGATTTTGAAAAGCGTGTCCCCAGAGGAAATTACGTCCCTGTGTGAGTGGAACTCTGCCGCCGAGTTATCATCTGATGTGAATGAATGCCGCGTTGTACAGTATATTGAGAAAGACACGCCATGAATTGCATCTGACAGAATGTGCACTGTAGCACGAAATACAATATATTTCTTCAAAAGCAGATTGTAAAGATATTTTAACAGAGCTCTTAACGCCTGTGATGTATCGCCACATTTTTTTTAAGGTGTGCCTCCACTAAAAGTGTCCGCCGTCTTCTTCTTCTTCGTGTATTTTAACGGCAGTTCGCAACCAACGTTAAGGTGCATTACCGCCTCACGCCGTCCGGTTGAAGTATGTTATTTTTATTTACCTGCCACGGTGGCCGGTGGGTGAAGCGAACTTACCTGCCACAACACAAAATCACCCGCATTTGGCTGGTGGCGGGTGCTAATTTCCATCCCTGCATGGGACTTATGAGTGAGTAGTTGATTCATTTGTTCAACCGATTCACTCAAATCCACTGATTCATTCAGGAAGAAAACTGTGCTGTGTCTGAATTCGCTTGCTCCTTCACTCATTCACTAGGGAGAGCCATTTGAGCCCACTATAGTGGGAAGACTTGAATGATAACGAGAGAGTGAATTTGGACTATGGAAGATTGTTTTTATGAGTGAATCACTCAATCATTCGAGCAATCAACCGTTAATAGCTCTGATTTATATAGAAATGAAACAAACAAAAAAACAATAGTGGTTTTACTGGTTATACTGGGAATTGTATTGGTTTTAATAGAAACTGTAATGGTCTCATTTAATTGGTGGATTGTTAAAATCATTAATTCCTAATGGAATATGTCCCAAAACACAGTACAGGAAACCATTTTTTAATGGTTAATGGTTTGTAATGTTTTTTTTTCAGTAGGGAAGTGAGTCAACCCATTCGCTCAAAAACACTGTTTCATTCAGGAAGGAAACAGGTGCTGTGTCTGAAATCGCTCACACCTTCACTCATTCACTAGAGAGAGCCATTAGAACCCACTATAGTAGGAAGACTTGAGCGAAAATGAGTGAGCGAATTTGGACTATTGGGGACTGTCTGTAATGAATCATTCATTCAGCTGATTCATTCAAAACTAGCCCACACATCATGGCTGTTTGCTGTACGGAGACACACAGCGGTAGATCATTTGGAGAAATTGCAACTATTTTCATTGATTTAACAAAGTAT
Source organism: Garra rufa (assembly GCF_049309525.1). NCBI lineage: Eukaryota > Metazoa > Chordata > Actinopteri > Cypriniformes > Cyprinidae > Garra > Garra rufa. The sequence continues at coordinate 22,306,272 of NC_133362.1, read as the reverse complement.
CGGGCAATGTTGTGCATTCAGTAGAAGTCATTCAGTGTTTACTTCTTGTTTATCAAAAAACTGTATAAACGTGAAATCACACCTGCAAACGTGCTGTGTAAATATCTGCACAGCACTCAGCATTTCGAGCAACAACGCTTCTGCTTGTGTGATATTGCTTGTGTGTGCGTGTATACAGTTAGATGTGCACAAATCTCTGGTTAAAAAGATGTGTGTGCAGAGGGTGGGCTTTCCCAAGTGCTGTGTGGTTTCCTGTTGGAACTTTAGGACTGCCAGGTGTGCTGTTTGCTTCAGCTGTTGCTTGGTGACACATTCCAAACAGTGTTGACATCAGTGGTGTGGAGAGCGACCCCTCGCTCAGGTCTTTTAGCGCAGATGAATATCTAACGATACTGCAATGATTAACCTCCTGTTACAAAGTATTTATACATTGCTCAGACTTTGTAAAGCTTTTAGAGTATCATCACAGTATTGTTGGGAACCGCATTTAAATTCATCACGATGACTGAGAAATGAGCGTTGCATACCACGTATGCTCTTTCTATTGACTGTTTGACAAAGAGTGTTTATTTATTCTTAATGTTGTTGCCTAGAGAAGGAAAGAGAGTTAATAATTTACATTCTGGATGCTATTCAACATGCATCTGAAATATCTTGCCATAAATAGAATAAGTCGCTTTTTGGTCATGGGAATGTAGTACATGTAGTAATTACTTACTCATGACACATTAGTTTGCTTACATTAATTGAGTTGTTCTAAATATAATATATTGTCTTCTACAACTACATGCAAATGTCCTTAAATGATAAAAGCAAACATTAGATGGCATATTTTCTTAGCATTTAATGCTGGCAGACACCTTAACTATGCCATTTACCATTGACGACCATTCAGAATTAGCTGTGTATTCAGTGCAATAAACATTTATTGCTAATATTTCATTATAGACTAGTAAAAGTACCAGCACCCAATCCATCTATAGAAAGTGCGAAATCTTGTGATAGTTGTTAGTGACATGAGTTCTGTGCACGTTTTTGTGCTTCCATCAGCCAATCGGCATCACCGTGACATAATTGTAATGCAGCTCCAGAGTGATAAGTCACATGTCATCTGTGGTTCAGGTTATTGGCTCAAACACTTGTGTTCCCATGAGCAAAGATGACAGATTTCCAATCATGTACTTCCACCTCCAGGTCCTGCACCGGCCAAACAGCTACTATTAAGATGAATGGGAATGCTAACAGATAGCTTTCTCTAGGCACATGACCTTCCTTTAAAAACACTGAACATCAACTGAATATCACAACCATAAATCTCTAACTAAAGGCAGCGTTTCCCTTCTAACCTCACTCAACCTGCTTATATTACTGACACTTAGCCAGCAGATGTCAGTCTTTTCTGTAGTATCAATGGCACAATCCAAATGGCATTGCCCTGGAGGCAGATTTAAAGACTGAAGGGGTGAAGCTGTTTGGAGAACATGTAATGGTTAAGAGAAAATGTTAATTAGGATGGATTTAATGAGAATGGCAAGCTCTCAGCACCATTGACTCAGCATTAGATGCAAGCTCTAACTATTAATGATAACATTATTCAATTTAAACTGCACTTGAGGCCTAATCATTTCATTTACATGTATGAGCAAACAGTTTAATCAATGTGTAGCCGCTGCATAGAGCGGAATCATGGTGTTTAGCTACAGAAAGAGTCGCAGATACTCTAGAAAGCAATCAAAAGCCACTGCTGTGCCATTTGGCCAGTTAACTAGCGCTTTAGGAGTAACACTTAAGAGTATGTGATGATATAACGGCTCATCCTAGAAATTTCAGGTCAGTCATAACGAATGAATTAGCACCCAGACGTATTCTTCAGGAGAAAATCAAAATGGAACAATGGTGCGCCGCTAATATATTTAAACCATGTCATATCTCTTGCGCCTTACACAACTTATCTATTACGGCTTGCGTGGGATCCGTTAGGCAGTTCCCTTTTTCATGTCGAGCCGTGTACGGAGGGAAGACCACCCTCATTGGGAATTGAGTGCAAGTTAATTTCAACCCACACAATGACACAATCTCGAAGACTGCAGAACAGTCTTTTGTGCAGCTCCTCTCCCCCAACCTAGTCGGTGGGAGGCATTAGCATCCCTGTCATCAGTGCCTGAGAGCCATCACTCCTTTGAAGGATTAACTTCATTAGCATGTTTTCATGCCACTCGTCTTCTAATTGCCCAATTGAAGCGCCCACTTGTTGTGCTTGTGAAACATGCCTGGACTCACAAGACCCAGCCGGGACTTCTGTCTGAAGGTTATCGCTTTTGTTTCAGCATGTAATATTAGTGTTATTTGAACTTGTCTGGAGTTATTAAAGCTTTCAAAGTACTCAAAAGTCAGATTTCGGTGGAGTTCTATCTAGCAGGGTTGTGTGCCATTCAAAATTTAATTTAAACTCCTGAATTTGAATTGAGCTAGCATTGCAAAAGCTGGAGTTTAATTTTAATGTAAACAAGTAGAATTAAACTGATTTAAAATAAAAGAAATTCATATAACTGTCATTATTAACTAGAAGCACAAAGCTTGTCAATACAAATGTTGTATCATATATACATAGTTAAAGTCAAAAGTTTATATACACCTTGCAGAATCTGCAAAATGTTAATTTCTTTACCAAAATAAGAGAGATCCTACAAAATACATGTTATTTTTTTAGTACTGACCTGAATAAGACATTTAGTCCACAAGAGAAAATAGAAAAGTTGAATTTATAAAAATGATCCTGTTGACACTTGATTCTTAATACTGTGTTGTTACCTGAATGATCCACAATTTATTTATTTTTTGTTATAGATATTCACGAGTCCCTTGTTTGTCCTGAAGAGTTAAACTGCCTGTTGTTCTTCATAAAAGTCCTTCAGGTCCCACAGGTTCTTTGGTTTTTCAGCATTTTTGTGTATTGGAACCATTTACAACAATGACTGGATGATTTTGAGACCCTTTTTCTCACACTGAGGGACTCATACGCAACTATTACAGAAGGTTCAAACACTCACTGATGCTTCAGAAGGAAAAATGATGCATTAAGAGCCAGGGGTGTAAACTTTTGAACAGAATGAAGATGTGTACATTTTTTTTTTTATTTTGCCTAAATATCATACTTTATTTTCCATTTAGTACTGCCCTTCAAAAGCTACAGAAGTTACTTACATATTCCCCAGAAGACAAAATAAGTTTAATTTACCCTGATCTTCAAATTCCAAAAGTTTTCACCCCCCAGCTCTTAATGCATCGTTTTTCATTCTGAAGCATCAGTGAGCGTTTGAACCTTCTGTAATAGTTGCGTATGAGTTCCTCAGTTGTCTTCAGTGTTAAAAGATGGATCTCAAAATCATACAGTCATTGTTGGAAAGGGTTCAAATACACAAAAATGCTTAAAACCTGTGGAGAATCTGTGGCACCTGAAAGACTTTTCTGAAGAACAGTGGGCAGTTTAACTGTTCAGGACAAACAAGGGACTCATGAACAACTATCACTAAACAAAAAAAAAAAACATCATTCAGCTAACAACATAGTATTAAGAATCAAGTGTATGTAAACTTTTGAACAGGTTCATTTTTATAAATTCAACTATTTTCAATGTATCAGATTCAAAATGCTATCATTAGAAATATGTATGTACTTTATGTTTCATATTTCACATTCTATAAAATACTATTTATTTATAAAAAAATAGGTATAAAAAAGTATTCTAAAATACCTTTACTTGTATTCCATAAAATGCCATCTATGTATTGTTTGAATTACAATGCAGTAAATTCCTCAACCTGTCATTCCAATGTAAATTCCAGTTCAAATTCCTGTAGGGGGTGTGGCTAAATCAATCGTCTTGAAAGGCAGCCAATTCTTCAAATGCACATTTTGTGCAATCCTGCTATTTGTTGTGATCAGGGACATCACGCGCCTTTTGAGGGTGCCGCAGTGTCAGTATCAGCTCACTTGGTGTTCTAGGCAAGATATAATATGATGAAAGAAAGAAAAAGCACTTTGTAACAGCTTAGCAGTTCTTTGAAAGTATCACAGTTCTCCTACACATTCAATTTATTCAAATATTCATGGCCGTTTCATTCAAATGTTTAAGAAGAGAGAATAAAACAGCGCCAGAGATCTATCGCATCAAACATTTTCATCCAGCCAAACAGAGAGAGGTGTCACCCTGCCTCAGTGACCACAGTGAGAGAGGGATGGAAATCCAAAATCAAAGTAGCATGTATACATAGCCCGCGGCCCTCCTCTCATTTCCCTTATGAATCACAAATACAGACACTGCGTGCTTAAACTAAAGCTCCTGCCCTCTGAAGTTCTCTACATGATGTCATGTACAGGAAGGTATTTCTCAGTCTCAACCTGTCTGCTCATGCCAGTTCTCCAGTAATACGATACACATCTAAAGGCTCTGAGAAAATGCTGGTCATTCTCAGACAAGGGCTTCATTTATTTCCTGAGAAGGAGGCTCATTTTCCCGCAATGCAGTCTGGACTGCGTTTTACGCAGCAAATGAAAATAGTTATGCACTCATTTCATGATGTAAGTGGCGCTGTGTTTATGCAACATGCAAGGAATGTAATTAAACACTAACTCCCTTTTATATTTTCACTTCTCTGCTGTTTGTTCAACACTCAGTAGTCCAAAAATCAGACTGTATTTTTTGTATGTACGCATGTTATCTTCTGATGCCCTGTATAAAAATGCTAACATTTCAAACTGAAACTGACTCCCGACAGATTTTAAGTGAATGTCAAATGCTGTTAGAAAAGCTTTCGATATTAAAAAGCTGCGATGTGGTGTATCTGAGAGATTAGAGAATGTCTGATTTAAGAAGCAACAATCAATAGACTTAAAAAGGTTATGTGGATCAATGTAAAATTGTTTAGTTCGCCAGCACTATCATTTGATTATCGCCATCTTGAAGAACAGAAAACATCTTCTGTTAAAGGTGAACAATATTGTTCCTTAACTGTGCAGGCATTGAAGTTTTATTTATTTTTATATTTGTTTGGAGGTCAGGAGAGCGACGCTGGGCAAATCTAGTGCAGATTGCATGAATTTTCCAGAATAAGCCTGGCAGGCATTGAATCAAGAGGGAATTTGGCCGTCTCTTAATTTACTCTGAGAGCTGCAGAGTAAGTTGATTCTCAAGCAACTTGTCTCATGTCATCTAATGGGGATAATTAACAATTAAACCAAATACAACGGCAAACTTTACTCTCTGTCTGCTGTTCCAAGTTCAAATGCTAAAATTAGCCTCTAGGGAGTGGCATACATTCATTTTTTGTGGATTTGCAATTCAAACACTTAGCCGCACACATCATGTCTATTACAAATTGGCTAAATGAAAAATTATCACTTTATGCGGCTGTAAACTCTCAGGGTTGAGTATAGTCTCCTGTGGGCATTCCAAGGGGCTGTCCTGTCCAAACGTCACACGTCTTTTTTCGCAGAAGAGGTGAAAATAAACAGCGTCCCGCATTGGCTCTTCATTAAGCTCCAAATAAACCTTAACTTAGTCTTTATGTCCATCCCCTACCTCTTCTCTCAATCCTCTTTCTCCTCCTTTCTCTTCCTTCCTACATGGCCTGAGGGAGCAGTTAGCTCTCTGAATGCTCTCGCTCTATTGTGAGCTCACATTGATTGCCTCTACCCTCTCCAAAGCCAGTCGGGCCAGTCAGCATGGGGTACAGGCTGTCTGCTTTATCCACCGTGGCTCACATTTTTCTGAGAAATAAAAGAGGGGGAGAGAGAGAGAGAGAGCCTCGGAGTGAGTTCCTCCTCCACTCCTGCAAACAGAGAACCAGATGCATCTGTTTTACTCCCCCCTCTCTTTTTCTCCCTCTCCCGCCTCTCCTCTCAGTGGCTGTACTCTAAAGGGAATCAATAGTGTACTTAAACGGATTTCTCTTGTGTCTTGTTGTCAAATACGTTGTGCACCTCTGCCTTTCTCCGTGTGGGCTGATCTTTGTGCGCTGCGGTAACGTCTCAGCGCCGCTCATTTATATGCCCTTGATCTGCATTTCCGCTCTTTGTCTGTTTTACACTTCTGTAATATCCTTTACACCTACCCAGTTAATGGTGCTTTGGCACAGTCACTTGTGTTTCCTCTAAGGAGGTCTGTGAGGGCGATAGAGCGCTGTGTAAAGGAGCTGTAAATAATCTGTGAACGCTCAGTCTGTGTGTGAAAGCTTATGTCAGCAGAACTGAAACTCTCCTTCCATCATGTAGCTATGAAGTCCCAGCAGCATCAATCATTTCCCTTATGATTGTCAGGGAATTAGCTGAGCTGTGGCACTCCGTGAAACGCCAGCTCACGTCAGCTCGGGTCGAAAAGTCCGGCAAAATGAGGATTCATGTTCGAATTGTCTTATTTTTGTGTGTCGTTTCATTTGGCCATTCATCTGAGAGGAAAGTAGCAATTAATGTAATCATATTGACACCTGCCAGACCACAATTGAATTGAGCATGCTTTTTAAATTCCAGTTTTGTTGTAAAGATGTAGAATTTAAATGATTCGAAATTCAATTAATTGACAAACTTTGAATGCTGACAGTGCCTGTTTGAAAGTTTTTTGGGGAAAAAAACATGAAAGTTTGTATATAATACAGTGTTTCCCCTAGGTTTCCAGTGTTGGGGGGGGGAGGGCTTAGGGGGTTGGGTGCCGGTAGCCAACGTTACTTTTTTTTTCCCGGTACTTTACCCTACTTTGTGAAATAACGAAAACATTATTATAGACTTATTCAGTGGAAAAATAAGTCCAAAACTCTCTATTTTAACATTTTGAACAATAGGGCTCTACCAACTTTTGCTTTTTTTTTTTTTTTAATTCTTGTGTGTATTATTTTTTCTCATAATCAAATTAAAAGTATAAACATTTATTTATTTTTAATCAAATGAAAAATAAACCCTTTTATTTTTTGGCAAACAAACAGAGGTTTACTGTTAAAATCAATAAATAATAATAATTTAACATTTAAATAATAATTGTAGTATTTTTTCTACAATTAAGTGGTTAATCTTGTTATATTTATTTTTATCATATATATTGTTTCATGTCAATTATTTAAATAATTAAACTAATGTTCTGTTACATGTTACTTTTATTTTGAAAGGTTGCCTTGAAGTTTCTGTGTGTGTACAGCATGTTATGATGCTAGTTTTCTCAAATGAAACGGTAAAAGTGACACTCACAGCAGCTTTGGATATTGAGTTTATCTGTTCATGCAAGATGCAAATGCCCAAAATTAGCGGGAGCGTCACGTGTGCTTCAGTATATGCGTGTAGTAAAAGCGCGTCTCCACCATTCATACATACAGAGGCAAACGGAGCATGCAGGATTCATATTGAAACGGTCTTTTTGCATTTCAGTTTTCACAGACACTAGTCCATATCGCGATTTGAATGAAGTAACAGACCAGCTTTTGATTTATTAATCCAAAAATCGACGAATTTATGTGGCATTTCGCGCTATAGTAGATTCGGTTTTTATGAATGGAGTCCGCGATCCCGTCTGTGTTTTCGCAGATGAGACATTGTAAACACGCGATCATGTAAAGACAGAAATGACATGCCTTCGTGTAAATAAGATAAATAACACAAGGCAATTTAGTTTGTTTAATAAAAGAACAATGTATAGCCCTGTTCTATAGGAAAAGATAACCTTAATGACTTCTATTGTGATCTGACGCTATATCAAAAATAAAATGAACTTGACATTCAAGGGGGGCGGGGGGTGCCGTTGGGGGGGCGGGGCGCCCCCCTAAGATAATGGTAGGGGAAACACTGTAATAGATACATGGATATTTGTGACCCTGGACCACAAAACTAGTCATAAAGGTCAATTTTTTTGAAACTGAGATTCATACATCAGCTGAAATCTTCTGAATATATAAGCTTTCCATTGATGTATGGTTTGTTAAGACAGGACAATATTTGGCCGAGATACAATATTTGAAAATCTGAAATCTGAGGGTGCAAAAAAATCTAAATATTGAGAAAACCACCTTTAAATTAGTCCAAATAAAGTTCTTAGTAATGCAAATTTCTAATCACAAATTAAGTTTTAATATATTTACAATAAGAAATTCATGAAATATCTTCACGAAACATGATCTTTATTATTTTTGGCATAAAAGAAAAATCGATAAAATTTTCACCCTTACAAAATATATCACATTTCATGAAAATTTGCACTTAATTTGTTTTATATTTATTATTTATTGACACCCAATTTATTTATTAAATTAGTTTTAGTTAAAAAGTTTCAATTTATTTAAATATTGCATTTTATATTTGATTATGTAATAAATATTTATATAATTATATATAAAATTATTATTTAAATATATATTTAAATATAAATATAAAACACTTGCATCTGAGTATTTAAATAATAAAATATAAATATAATATGCATCCAAAATGCATTATGTATATTTCTCTGCCTGCACTCAATATAAAATAAAATAAATAATAATTAAATAATAACCATTTTTTATATTGCTTATTAATAAATGTTCACTGCTGTTATTGCTGATATCTCTAGTAATTATGTATCTGATTTTAAATTTATTTTTAATTTTAAGTCAGCCATATAGTAATTTTTAAAATAGTTTAGAAATAAAACTACCCAGAAGGCTGGGTTAAACATTTAACCCGATTGCTGGGTTTGTCCATATTTTAACTTGTGTCATTCCAATTCAATTTCCTGCGGGATGTGACCAATTAAGTTCAAATTCACACTCATGAACTGAATGGGAGCCCGTTTTTCACTTCTGAATTTTGCACAACCCTGTCCAACACGTTCCCAAACCTTATAAATTCTATCTTGATTTCTTGCATCTGCGTGTGTATGAAATTATACCGAGGTTCAGTCAAGCTGAAGTCACTCCACCTAAAGTCCATCCATCTTCTTGGCAGCCATCTGGTCATATTGTCTCAGAATGTAAGAGTCGAGGGCTTATCCACGAACACTAAGAACCCTTACAACAACCAGCTTTGAACTGAAGTGTGCTGTTCATTGACTGCTGGTGATTTTGTTCGCATGAACTGTGGCATCTTTGAAGGACTTCACAAAAACATGATTAATGGCCCAGAACACAGGATATTACAAGCAGCTTAAAGGGTATATCACAATAGACACCGAGGTACTCAGCATTACTAACGCTGTGCTTTGATACTGATGTTACACGGGGATATCCATCTTTGCGAAAGCCATCTGAGGCACCAGTCATCCAATCGACAAATTCAAACAGCATCTGTTAAATCACTTTGAAAGTCAGGCCTTGATAAAGTGCCTCGCGACCTTAAGGAATAAGTGCATGTCAACAAAAAGACATTCAAACTAGCCAATCCGGAGCGAAAGGGAAGTGTGGTTAAAAACAGGAGTTGGAAAATATCTGAAATTGAGGAAAAGCGTGCTTTGACATTGACTGCGGCACTTAAATTGTCATTCGGCAGATCGTGAACTCTCCTTCTAAGAACAGGACAGAAATAAATATGAATGACTGCTTGTGACCGATGATGTCATCTGCTAGATTTATCCCTGCCAACTTAGATAACTGTACAGGAGCAAGTGTCCTTGAGACAAAGTGTTCAGAGAATGGGCCCCATGCATTAATGTCAGCAGCGGTGCGCCGGAGATGCTAAGGATGTCAAAAGACACTTCCAAACACTTTCTCTGAAAGCACTGGTCAAAGATTGTTAGGAAATAATTGACAGATGGCAGGGAAAAAAATCTAACACCCTATTGAGAAATATGTCACAGCGTTCCTATAATCAAAACAATGGGTTCTGTGAATTGACAAGGAGTGTCAATTGTCACACCTTCGGTTTAACCAATAATAAATCACTCAAATATATTAAAATTAGATTAAATGACTATCACATATGACCACAAAAGAGGTAACAGACTTATAGACTTTGTGTAAAGGAAGAAAAAAGTAATTTTCCACATCTGATTTATAATTTGAGTGGTGATCATGTTAATAGATGCAGGATTATTATAATTAATTAAAACTAAAACCATACAAAAATTGTTACTTGAAATAAAACAAATGTTAACTAAAAATAAAATAGAATAAATTATTTTAAAAAAAATCACTGAACTAATTTATAATACATAAAATATTTAAAATATAAATAAATGAAAAACACAGAAATGACAAGATATAAAACAAAAAACTGATTAAAACTATTGGTAACACTTTATAATAAGTTGTCATTTGTTAACATAAGTTAATATTACAGTATTTTTTTTGATAATGTTAATAAAAATACAGTTGTTATTGTTAGTTCATGTTAGTTCACAGTGCTTTAACTAATGTTAACAAACACAACTTCTGATTTAATAATAAATTAGTAAATGCTGAAATTAACATGAACTAAGATTAATAAATTCTGTACAAGTATTGTTTATTCTTATAAGAATGTTATAATGTTAGTTTATGTTGAATGCTGTAGTTAACTACTGTTAACTAATGAACCTTATTGTAAAGTGTCACCAAAATATTAAAGCAGTGACACTTTGCAACAAGGTGTCATTCGTTAACATTATTAATGTATTCATTAACATGAACGAACAATGAACTAAATTTATAACACTATTTATTAATCTTTGTTAATGTTAGTTAATAAAAATATAGCTGTTCATTGTTTGTTAACGTTAGTTCACAGTGCATTAACTAATGTTAACAAACACAACTTGTGATTTAATAATGTAGTAAATGCTGAAATTAAAATTAAGATTAATAAGTGCTGTAGAAGTTCATTCTCAGTTCATGTTGAATACTGTAGTTAACTAATGAACCTTAAATGTTACCAAAATATTAATAAAAGCTTCTAGTATCTCAATAATACTAAAATAACACTGAATGAATGACAGAAGTGGGATCAAATAAGCAGTTTCTCTTAATTTGGTTTGAAACATTCACACAATTTGTAATTACATGCTAATAAAAACTTGATTTGCACATAATGCAGCATACACTGCATGTTATGTATATTTAGTGTTTGCTTTCAATTAAAATGATTATTTACGATTATTTAATGATTATATTGAATTAAAATGTTTAAAGTGAAATGGAGGTGGTGACAAGTGTTTTCTATTAGTGTAACATGCAGTGATGTAGATTGTATCAGTATAACTCTTTTGACATTAATTTACACAGTTGCACTGCAGATTTATAAACTGCTTTAATTAGTAGCAGACAAATGGGAATACTGTATAGAAGTGTGATACTCAAAGTCTGCCAATATTAAAAACAATAATACCTCTTGTCATATATTGAGCACTTTGCTGGTGTCAGGAGAGAGAAAAATGACAAGCTGTAAATTCCCAGGCAGATTTGCATATCTCCATATTTTAGGACATAAGTCATAGGGACATGCTGGAATTTTGTTGTGGCGGTGTGAGGCAGCGCAGCGTGTGCACTGAGTGCTTCTATCTGATGCACTACTAGACGCTCGCTCGGCGGCGGCGGCCTCCCCCCGGTCAGTTGAGTCGTGCAGCATTGGCTGAGGAGAGGAGGCAGTAGATGCGCGCTGTGTCTCGGCACTGTTGGAAGAGTCATTGTTCCTTGACGTCACCACTCAGCCAAGCCTGGCGCTGCTGCTCTCAAACATGTCTTTGTTATTCAGAGCTTTCCATCGGCGAACCGCAAAATACGGAACGAGCTGTTCCTTTTATTCGCGGGAAGCAGGAGGACTCACATGGACGCGTGTTTGTGTTTGGGGAGGAGATTCCTAACAGATAACTTATAGGCGTTTAGATTTATAACTGAGAAAGAAAAATATGGATTTGGATAATGCATAATTATTATTATTATATGAGTGTTATTATATTATCATATGCTTTTTGTCAAACATTTGGCAAAATGACCCGGTTTGTACAAATGTCAACACAAAAATGAATACTTTTTTATTTAGGATAAAAGAAAATGAATTCAAGAGTATGAGAAGATTAAATAAAACTCGACATAAAAGCGTGTGCTAAATGCGTAAATGCAATGCTTGAATATTTAAATATTCATGTATTTAATTCTATATATGATGTTTACTCATAATAAGAGTCTTATTATTATTTACTTTAAATATAAATGTAGTAATAACTACAAAAGCCATTTTACCTTCCTAAATACATTATAACAACTATTTCACTTTACATATGGTGTTGTTTTGCTACATGTTATATGTTTATTCATACTAAGTATTCATCAGTATCCTGGAAAGGCATTGTGGTCTCCGTGGTTTGATTACAGTGGAATAAAGGCAAACGACATATCGTAGTATTGAAACGGCAAACAACTGGCATTCGCGCGTAAATCCAGTCCGTTCATCTGCACACGCCGCCTGGTGTCTTCCAAAGGCGCGAGCGCTTTACGCGACTCTGGGACACATTTTGTCAGCAACCAGCAAGCATGGCTCTGTGGTAATAGAATAGCCCGTGTAATTTGACACTTCAACTTGCCGTGCACTACGTTAGTTGATTCAGACAGTCACACTAACGAAACGCCGTGCGCTTTTCTCTCAGTGTTTGTGAAGTGTGAAGGGAGAAAAGAGCTCGCAACTTCAAATCCAGGAGATTTTCGGCGCCGTGCTGTGATTGGACCTGAAAGTAAGTTGTGTTTGTGTTTTCCTATGATTTTCACACCTCGCTCGCTGGGAAGGTTTTTATGCATTGCATTGAAATGAATACGTAGCCTCCGCGCTAGCTCCAACCTCAGCTAACAATAGAGTGACTTAAAGTATCGCTAAGATGTGTACACATGTAATTGTGCGCAGGAAACAATTGCACTAACTGAAGCGTTGGCGATACGGCTTTGTGTGTTTCGAAGCAAAACACTATTGAGCAATTTTTCCTGGACAGTGGGGTTCAGAGGAACGCGGAATTTGGCTGAACCGGAGAAGCCCACCGTTTACATACCGTTCAGCATATCGTTCTGGTGTGTTGCATTGTTCAGATGAAGAGGGCACTGTCATGCGGTGGACGGTTGGTTGGCACGTTTAGATGGGCACATTTGGATGGCTTGGTTGCACGAATGCGATTTAAATTCGCCGGGTCTTTTTTTGATGAGCTGAAATTATATTGTGACTGCTTGATAAGTAGCAGGAAACAAGGCTTTCAACCATGTGCTGAAATGTGATGTTTCATGCTGTGCTCTAGTAACAGGACAACCGCGTTCGGAAGCACGATGATACGTTGTAACCGCTGATACATTGTAACATCTCGTTCGAATCTTGGAATCCGTGAATGCTTGAATGTAACATTGGAGCAGACTTTGAGGACACACGCAGTGTTGGGTACCAACTGCCTATATGTGATCTGGCTTTTGTTATAAGGTTAGAAAAATCAAGTGTTTGTAATTAGAAACCGTTACATTTTTATATGCGTAATTAAATGACAGTTGACTTGTGGATTGCATGATTGCATATGGGTTACGTTAAATACCATGAAACGACAAAACATCAATGTTTAATAAATTTGCTGTAATTTACTGCTTGTGCCTCTGTAACTGTAAAACATGCACCATTCATGCAAAAATAAATTCAAGAGATTCATATTGTTGTTTAATGCAGTTGATGTGCTTGTTTATTTTGATATTTGCAATTCAGTTTTCAGCAAGACGTAATATAGAAATAAGCTGGTGAAGGTGATGTTAAAGAAGTATGTTTTTTGTTGCTTTTGTTTGTGTTTTGATCAAAATTCAGAAGTGAACTGCTTAGTTCACCTACAAAGTAAAAATCTAAAATTGGTCACTAATTAACTAATTTTAGTCATGCAGTTGGTGGTATAGTACTAGGTTACAAGTAGTCTGGTTGCAAGATGCAATGCAGTTTGCACATGCCAAGTGTTAATTCATGTTTTTTTGTGCTCAGTAAGTGAGGAGTTTTTTTTTTTTTTTTTCCAACTTTCAGCTTTACGTAATATGGTTGTATTTCCTACAGGATGCTGAATGAAGTGATTTATTGATGGTTTTTGATCAAGCCTGGCCCATGCTTTACACAGGGTCATGTTTATGCTTTTGACTGTGAAATTATTGATGTCTAATCATTGTGGGAGACTCTGTAGAAGCCTATAAAGGTAGCCAGTTTACAGAGTTTACAGTAAACTGTCATTGTATTTATGAAAATAGGATTTGTTTTCTCAAAGAGTAGTTTCTCTTTGGTAGAGAATCAGAAACTTATTGTTTCCCAGCATGACTCTTCAGTCAGAGTTGTCATTTGATGACAATTGCTTGGTCACCACTCCAGTACAGTACAATCACAGCCAATGTTTACATAGCTGTGTGAGTACTGATAATGTTAAAAACTTCCCCCTTACTTCATGGTGATTGCTCCTGGAACAAAGGTAAAAGTACTGAGCTTTCAGCTCACTCATTTTGAATTGTTCACGTTAACATTATGTTGTTAAGGCCAAATTATTGTTTGCAAATGTTTAAAAATGAACCCACGCGTAATCTCATTTGATGAGTCTGCTGGGGGTGTATTTTAAAACACTGCAGATTTGCCCACCAATGTGATGTCCCCTTCTATGAGTGGCTTAACTTGTATGAGTCAGGAATGGAGAATGTGTCTAGGAGAGGAGAGGAGTTTATTTTCCTCCCTCCTTCAGACGGGGGCCCCAGGTTGAGGATCATCATTACCAAGGGCAGAGGCTTTAGCCATAGTCATGTAAAGGCACAGACAGAGCTCAAGTCATTCTGTCAACGGGACTAAAGAGGTATTGCGCAGTACTTAATTGAGCTTAATGTGGGATTAAACTTCCATAAGATTGCTGAAAAGTTGCTTTTGACTTGCCAGAATAGAGGGAATCATCAGTTATGTCATTTGAACGAATTAACATGGTCGAAATGTATCAGATTTTACACGCAAATTATTCAGTAACAGGTTTATTAGTCATTATTGCTCAGATCACTGCCTAAAATGCACATTTGTGTCTCTATTGTGTCTAGCCTAACAAATGCGTTCAAGGTTGTCCAGTTTAGGAGCGTAGTCTAGATGATCTCTTTTCACATTCAAATTCTTGGCATGTGTGACAAAAGCCTGCCTAATTCACTGGGCGATTTAAGGGTGGGAAACGTGAGTGATCCCGCTTTAGAATATTATCGTGATATTTGGGTCACAAGTCCATACAAAAAAGGTTCTGTTTATGAGTTGTGAAACACCAAGTGTTGTGGACTTGTGAACTCTTATTCATTTAACACCAGCATATTTATTACAGCATGAAATAATCAGAAGTGAAGTGGTGCAAAACCTTTGCCTTTAGGTTTTTTTGAGGTCCCAAATTAGTGAAGGAAAAACTTTTAAAGCAAAAAGAAGTCAGTAATTACAATGTTTCATAATATATTTGTTTCACCTACTTCTAGACAACTAATTTAAATGAATTACAGAGCAAAAGTTTTTTAGGTTTATAAACTTGAAAAATGCGACCCAATGTAAGTCTTTGTTTATTATTGCACACTTGAGTGCAAAATTAGGTTAAATGACTTTGGTACTCTTCATTTATGGTGTTACATACCAATGTCTTTCCTCTTCTTATAGCCGAAATAAGACACAGTATGTTTATGACAGGTTGACATTGAACTGCTAGCACACTATTGTGGTGAAATTGTGAAATAGTTGGCCCACGATCATTCATCATAAAGCGAACAGTCGTCTAGCCACCACCCGCACACGCCCACTCTTGAACCCGAGTCAGGCTTTGTTCGAGTCCACATGCTGCACTGTGGATCATTTATTATGCTTAATACGCTGATGGCCTTTTTTAGCGGTTCACATTACGTCTGCGTAACCGCCTGCTCGACTTGTGCGTGCACTTTCGTTTCTGCGGTGATCGGGGTTAATGCGTTAACATGAAGTATAGCCTCCGAACCGCAGATTATTCAGACAATAGGAGTGCATGACTTGTGATTTCCTTGCAGACTTACGGGTACGTTGCTCCGTTTCATCTCGTGGTTCGTGACCTCGGCGAAGCAGAGGGAGAGGGACTTTTGATTTTAATTACATGCATCTGCAAAGAGCGTGGCGTGGGACCGAATCTGCTTCCAGGCTGCATAAGTTGAAAGCTTGTTGAAGGCTGCCTCCGACTCTAAAGCTGACAATGTGACCATGGATGCACTGGGATGCGATGTGCAAAGCATTAGCTAGCTGGTGCCATTCTAAGTGCTTTACCCCTCAGATAGGGACTTTCAGGCCCACACTGTCACGGGCTCATGCATGTTTGATTTGACGCTCTTTGAAAAATGAACGCAGAAGATGTCACAATGGCTGTATCCCGTTTCTGTCGGCAAGAGCAAGTACTTTGAATCAAAAATGACACCCAGCTACTCGTTTTCCAATGCGAGGGCTTGATATTTGGCACCATAGCACAAAATGGCCCCACCACACTGACAATTTTGCATGATCACAAGCAATTACCTTCGTTTTTCTGTGCCAATAAAAAGCTTGCAGCGTTTTGAAGTCTGGCTGCCGCTGTGTGCCGTGCAAATCCAGCTTAAGCAAAACAAACATATTGTCCTCAACCTGTTTTCTTTTGACTGAGGCAAATTAGTATACATTCAGTGAGCCATGTTCTCCATGCTAAACTGTTAAGTCCTTCGACTCTCTTAAAGAGATCCATCTCTCTTTGAGAAACAAATATCTGCATTGTTAAGTACACTGATTCTATAGACTCAAAGTCAGGGCTCGGTTTCAAGTCATTGAAAATATTAGACTGAAGTAGCTTGTTGTACAAAAGCTATTTAATAGATCTGCGTTTATGCTTTTCTTCAGCAGTGTTTATCTGTATGCATTTATTCAGGCTTTGCAGAAGAACGCCAATGCATCTGCGTTCATTTTATGTATTGAAATACTGCCATGTATTCCATCATGTGGAAACCTTGGACCTTGTCACTGTGTCTGAGCTGTCTGTCTCTGTCTGCGAGCCGGAGATTTCCCTCCGTCCCGGCGAGTGATCGCTGTGTTTCTGAGAGGGACTTGCAATTACGTTCAACACGGCCCGGGGGATTCATACATGTTTTCTGACAAAGTAAATTAATTAGGTTTTCTTAGGAAAGATAAATATTATTTCGCACCCAAATTTGCCTTTTACGGGAAGGAGGATTTGCGTTCGCGAGTGCCAAATGACACGCACACATAACCTTGGCTTAGACATTTGCACAAGGTGAGACTAAATGAAAGCTGAATGAAAGGCAACTACGAGATGTCAGGAGAACATGACAAATGGACGGTGGCGAATGAAATTCATACTAGATCCGCCAAATCCCTTAGTGTCGCAGAAAAAAGGTGAATTTATATTAAGCAGTAAAAATGCATTTCATTGTTACTCAGATTTCTTTCGCTCTCTTTTTTTTTTTGCTCACTTGGATTGATTTTTTTGCATGGATATTGGGTTATGATATTAACGCCTAAGTCCAAATCATTCATTAAATTATTTTTCATCGTTACTAGGCTCATTTGTGACCCTGGCCCATAAAACCAGTCATAAGTCACAAATTTATTTATTTTATTTAATTGATGTATCGTTTGTTAGGATAGAACAATTTTTCTCGAGACACAATTGTTTGAAAATCTGGAATCTGAGCGTGCAAAAAATACTGAGAAAATTGCTATTAAAGTTGACAAAGTGCTGTTTTTGTAGCCTATTTCAATGTTTTTTTTATTGAATTCCTATGCTTGAATATGTAACTTTA
Source organism: Garra rufa (assembly GCF_049309525.1). Lineage (NCBI taxonomy): Eukaryota > Metazoa > Chordata > Actinopteri > Cypriniformes > Cyprinidae > Garra > Garra rufa. Next base: position 22,288,537 of record NC_133362.1, on the reverse strand, counting down.
TCCTGTTAATATGTGATGGATCACCAATGACCCATTTCTATATTTTTGTTCAATTTACAGCATAAATATAATCCTGACACGCTATTTATGAATAAAAGAGGTCAAAGACTTGAATTAAAGTTTGACCTTTGTTTTGTTATAAATATCTTAAAGAGACAATCATTTCATATTTTTGTCTGGAGGTATGCAAAAGTCCATGCCTATAAGTAGGCACACAAAGTTTTTATGATCAACTAGTCAATAATTATACTGTTTCAGTCTTGCAAACGTCATATTAAGTAAAGCACTCAGCACACAGTTCTTTAGAGTCTGAAGTTTGAGAATCATAAATCTGATTCAGACTGAAAGTTTGAGTCTTTTTGACCGATTTCAGAATCAGATTATAGTGGTTGTGCTGTATGTGAAAGACTCGAAAGACACATTGTGTTTGTTTTATTTCGTGATACCCGACCCTTTCAGTCATTACATTCAGATGGCAAGTTCATAACTCTAGTAAAATGACTTTTTTTGACACTGTGGATTGAGCAGCAGCAGAGTGCTACTGTTAAATAATGGTGTGGGAAGCACTAGTATGGTGTAATATCATATTAATCTTGCATAGTATGCTGTTAAAACAGCTCATATTCTTTACATTAAGCAATTTTCCATAATATTTCTGTCGTATAACATGCATATCATTCAGATTTCCGTGTTTTTGTTTGAAACCTGCTATTATGTGGATTCTGCTGCGTCAAAATCACAGAACCGCAAGGCCCAGAGCTTTCTTTAGCACTTATTAACCGTTCAAGGCAGATCTCACAATGAAAATGTATTCCATCTGAGAACACACCTCTTGCTCCACAAATACACTTCATGCATCACAGCCTCCGTGCAGAGCTCATGAGGTGACAGCTGTAGGCAACAGAGAGACGTTCATGGAGTGCTAGTGCAGACTCGGCGCCAGATAGAGCATGATAAATCCAGAGCCGTGTAAGTGTGTTTGTCTGCGCGTGTATGTCCAGGCTCAAATTGGCATGCAGTGGCAAGCACCACTTCCCAGGTAAGTGCTGTGTGCCCTGGCTCTTAATGACTGTTTCATAAGCCACACTCTTGGTGGCCACTATGTGCCCTTCCCTCTCGTTCACCCCTGCGGTTCTGAACCAGACTGCTTCACACTCTTATGAGCTCATGTCTTTTACTTTCTCTACCTGGGCTGTTCAGATAAAGAGCCATATTAGAAACCCAAGAGTGCAAATATTGTAAAATGGCAGGTCTGCTGTAGTGGTTTTCACTGAGCCTCGTCGTAGAGTTGATTTACCGTGACTAGTTTCTTAGAAATCCAAAGTGATTAGGTTCATGCAAAGTACTCGGATGTTTATTTATGCAATAACAAATTGAAACGTTAAGTTTTGTGTCGTCTGAATAGCATCACAATAAAGTTGTCAGCTAAAAGAGGAGCGATAAGAGTAAGTGATATCGCAAACTAAACCTCGATATTTCATACCTCATTCTTGCACGCATCTTTCTGAGAAAACAGAAGCCATTGTTGCACTGATCATTTATCATTGCTGTAATGAGATTAAACTAATCGTGTATTCCAGAGACAGCAATGATACACTGTGTGGGGCTTGCCAGGGATCATCTTCAAACAGTATTTGTCATTGTCTCTCAGTGCTTTTTAATTAACTGTTGACAAACAGCGTAAGCCTTTTGGGTGTTATGATTTAAAGCAGTCCCATTTCAGTGCGTCATAAAATATGGTTTCTTTAAAAAACAAAAGCTAGAAAGAAACAAATATGTTTTGCCGTCTAATGGACAAAAGCTCTCTTACGTTCCGTTCCAGAATCTAGCAAGCTGACTTTGGAGAGTGACTCTAACCTTGAAGGGGTAGTTCACATAAAAAATGAAAATTGTCATTATTTACTCATTATCAAGTAATTCCAAAATGGAGCACAAATCACATTGTTCATACAATGAAAGTTAAAGGGTTATTTCACCAAAAATGAAAATTAGCCCATAATTTACTCACCCTTCAGACATCCCAGATGAATCTAGTCGGAGTTATATTAAAAATTATCCTGGCACTTCCAAGCTTTAGAATGGCATATGCAGGCGTTTCTCTTCAACAGTCAGCTGGCATCCAAAATAAAAAAAAGTTTTGTTTATATAATATTTGCATGTATGTACTGTGCATATTTATTATGTGTGTGTATATATATATATATATATATATATATATAAGACACACACATACAGTATATATTTGGAAATTATTTATAAAAATACACAGTACACACATATTATGTACACAAAAACTTTTAGTGTGGATGCAATTAATTGTGATTAATCATTGCCCAGCACAAATATATTTAAATCATTATTTAAAAAAGATATATTTCTATGTGGCATTAATTTTTATTTTATCGTAGTACTTTAACATTTTTAATTTAGGTTTTTCATCTAATATTTAATACCTTTTTATTTCAGATTTATTTCAGTTACTTCAAACGATTTTTACTAGTATTTGCAAAACAATCACTTGAAATGTTTCACAATGTTCTCTTAAAAGGCTGTGTACGCAGCAAAGTAGCTTGCTAGGTTTTGAAGCTTCTAAGTGAGTAGTTTTCGTAAACAAGTTCAATGTTGCATTAGTGGCTGCTGAGATCGTTAATCTGATCTTTCTGTAGTGAGCTTGTTGCTGATGCATAAGCAAACAGTGTTCACATGAAATGTTTTAATTGCACATTAACCCACTGCTGGCATATTAATCTGGCATGCCTTAAAGACGGCACGGCGTCCGTTACGTTCACCCATAGTCTTTTATGATGCCGTGGCCCTGGGTGAGATGTTGAGCATCAGAGTGAATTGTTGTTTTATTAGCTAGATTGAGCCGGTGGCGCGTTGCACGTTGGGTGCGTGTCCTCCGAGGACGGCTCTGAGAGCTCCTGACTCCGCATCTGCAGTAAGTAGTCACCAGGGACGGATGGCACATGCCAGCTCAAATTTTCACGGCGGCCCTCAGACGAGAAACAGCAGGCTGGGAATAACATGCAGATCTCTTTTTCTTTTCCTGTCGCCATCACGGATATAGGAAAGCAAAGCACCTTTTTCAGGACATCTCGAGCGTCTAATCGATATCACTGAGCATTGAGGTTGGCTTGCTGTGTCTTACCCTCTCAAAAGCTGGCTTCGTGCACATGGCTGTCTGTCTAATTTTCTCTGGAATTCTTTTGACTCTGGGACACAGGAACAGAGGAAACTCAATCTGGAGTGCCCTGAGGGGTTCCTCTGCAAGAGAATTCCCACCCAGATAGTTGCCAACACCCACACAAACATTTATGTAGGTCTGTTTTCAAGGAAGAGAATGCAAACCTCAAACCTGCGTCACGCCACAGCTATCGACAACCGCAGAAGGCGAAGCAGCTTGTTTGTTAGTGGGCAGGTGGGAAGTGTAAAGGCAGTTGAACATGTGCACAGGGGCCACTGCTTATGTGCCGCAGTATCATTAATTAGATGGCAAGTTGTACTAACAAAGAGTCGCAATGTACACGCTTACTTATTTAACACGCTGGCCCATTTTGTACTCTACATTCTTTAGAGAAATATGAAAGGATGAAATACTGTCTACTGTGAGATAAATCAGAATATTTGATTGATTTCTGAAGGATCATGTGACACTGAAGAGTTATAGCTGTGGGAAATTCAGCTTTTAAATTGTAATGTTATCTCACAGTAATATTGTTTTGATGTTCCAAATAAATGCAGCCTTAGTGAGCTTAAGAGGTTTATTTCAAAAACATGAAAAAAATCTTAATTATTCCAAACTTTTCACAGGTAGCATATATTAAACAGATTTATGACTCTGTGTATTACATTTGGGTAAATGACATTCTAAGCACTGACAGCAGTGTTTATCTACATTTTTCTGAAGTACTATCTGAATCTGTTCTATTGTATATTTGCACTATTTCTAAGAAAAAGAAAATAATTGCAAGATCTATAATTGCGAGTTTGTATTACGCAATTCTAAGAAAAAAGTATAGAATTGCAAGATGTAAACGAGTTTGTATTATGCAATTGCAAGGAAAAGATTTTATTTTTAGGATTTTTTTTTTTTTTAAAGTCAGAATTGCAAGTTTGTGTTATGCAATTGTGGGGAGAACTCAGAATTGTGAGATTTGAACTCGTATTTGCAAGGAAAAAAGTCAGAATTGTGAGATACAAACTCACATTTCCAAAAAGAAAGGTTGAATTGCAAGTTTGTATTACGCAATTCTGAGAAAAAAAAGTAAAGAATTGCGGGCAGAATTGCGAGTTTGTGTTACGGAATTGCAAGGAAAACTCAGAATTGTGAGATTTAAAGTCGCATTTGCTAGAAAAAAAGCAGAATTGTGAGATACAAACTCCCTTTTTCAACAAAAAAGGTCTGAATTGTAAGTTTGTATTGCGCAATTCTGAGAAAAAAAAGTCAAGAAATGCGAGATATAAACTCTCAATTGCAAAAAAAAAAAGAGGCAGAAATGCGAGTTTGTGTTACGGAATTGCAAGGAAAACTCAATTGTAAGATTTAAAGTTGCATTTGCTATTAAAAAAAAAGCAGAATTGCGAGTTTGTGTTGCCAAATGCGAGGAAAATTGTAACTTATTTAAACTTGCAATTGTGAGAAAAAAGTCAGAATTGTGGGATACAAACTCACATTTTCAAGAAAAAAAGTCTGAATTGTGAGTTTGTATTACGCAATTCTGAGAAAAAAAAATCAAGAAATGCAAGATATAAATTCAGAATTGTGAATTCAAATTTTTGTGAGAAAAAAAGCCAGAATTGCAAGATACAAAAAAGAAAGAGAAAAAAGTTAAGAATTGCAAGATGTAAACTCGTAATTGTGAGGGGAAAAAAGTCAGAATCGTGCGATTTAAAAACTTTTTTTTTTCTTCTCCATAGCTTCCATAGAAATGGTCTGTTGTTGTATGCGAGAATATTTTTATTCATATTGGCCAAAAATAAGCTCTGAGATTTCAGTGTGTTTTCATGAAGAGCAGCGTAGTCCCAAGCACAATTTTGTCATGCCATCAAGGTCAATTGTGCTTTTTGTCTCTACATTAAAATAAAAATGGTTTATTTAGACAGAAGAACAACAGTGTTTTGTCTAGAATTGACCCTAATAATGAGGTGGTGTAGCCTGTGTTGTTAGCTGCAGCTGGTGTCTAAAGAATTACCACACGTCACTGCCCTCTGGCTATGGTTCGTCAGCTCATCTGATATTGAATAATGATCGCGGCTGGCTTGTAGCAAACCGCCATTCCAAGTGTCTGTCACTTTAAGTGACTTCCACAATGGCACCCTTTTTCTCCACCCCGTTTGGTGGTGGCTTCTTTTAAAGGGGTGAATTGAGAGCGCTCGGGGGCCTGCGTCTGCACTAGCGTGTTTCCCGTTCTCGGCCTCCCGCGAGCGTAGGGGGTTGGCGGTGGCGGTCACGTGAATAGTAATTGTATTTGTGTTGGGTTCCTTTCAGGCTGTCGCTGTAAATCTGTTTGACTCGTCACTTTGTAAATCATTATGATGGCTAAAAGCCTTTTTATTGAATTAAGGGAGGGGGAGTTGTTCTCCTGAGCAAATGTAAGATGTTTTTTGTTTGTTTGTTTGACTCACGCTCATCTTTAGTAAAGATATCACAGTTTTTGTGTGCTTCTGTCAGAATTTTTTGTTGAAAATGAAAAGTTGGCTACAGGCAATTTAAAAATTCAATTTTCTAGTTAATTTTGTTTCTATGACATGTATTCTTTCAGATTATTGGAAAGAAAACATCCAAAATGTGCATTTAATTGTTTCATTAAACCATTTGATCAAAATTATTATTTTTTTAACACACTGAGACTGAAATCAGTTTCGTTCCTTTTGAAGCTTTTTACAGAATGTTACCATTCACCTGATTTATATAACACTCATATATCATTCCTAAAAATATGATGTATTGTATGTATTTTTCTGGCTTCTGTCAGTGTTTTCTGATGTATGAAGTGATTAAAGGGCATCCAAAAATATCCTTTGGGAAAAACTTTAAGGAATTTGGAACCTGGCGTCTTTATGTGTTTATCTGGAGATTTGTGCAAATTGGTGTGTATTTTTTCATATAGATAATACCTCTTTTGCATATTTAAGCATAACATTTTCGAAAACTTAATACAAAACAATTGTTTTAAGAGTTGATTAAAATACAATTTTAAACCCTATTTAAATTTCAGATTTGCATAGGATGTTCCAGATGCTATAACAAGATGGAAGAATATTTTCTAACTTGCAAACTGTTTGAAGTTTGGGACAAACTGGGTGAAAATCACTAGATGAGGGTTGTCAAACTCAAAGTGTCACTTACTAGCAGAACTGGTTTCGGCTGACAGAAACATGACAAAGTACATCATGTCCTGAAGATCAGCTTGGCTTGTTGTCTGATAAACATCTCCGTGCTCCTCTGCACTCCCCTCTGCCACTCGTGGCTGGCATCATGTGTGGCGGCAGGCATTTGTCACTCTGAGCTGATGTACTGTCAGTAACACGCTAGACGGGATAAGAGAACTGCGGATCTCCTTTATTCTGTTACTTGTTCACAGAGGCAGAAAGAAAGTCATGTTTTTGAAAAATAGGACTTTTATCGTTTCCATAAAGATGGAATTGTCAGCTGCATGATAAGTTACTTGCTGTTAGAGATAGATTTGAATGAATGACTGTCCTTAAGTGTCAGTTGTATATTGATACATTGAAGGCCTCAAACAGGTAATTTCAACTTTTGGGTGCAGCTGCTGACGTCACAAGAGAACGTCAGGCCTGAAGTTAATGTAAAATGCTGTTCGTAGTAATAGTGGAACTATTTCCATTACTTTATTAAAGTAATGTAACTAATTACATTTGATTGCTTTTTGAATTCTTTTCTACATTTCTAACAAATGTTTTTAACTGGTAATCATTTTCAAACATCTAAACCGGGCAGGGTTATCCTTACAGTAGTAGTCAACACCAATTACTGTCAGACTTTCAAAATCTTTCATCACTTGAATTATAATAATTGAGCACAACCACAACAAAATCATAATTTAGCACCTTTAGCACTAGACCGTTCTGAGGTTAAATACAGATTTAAAATCATAGCAAGATACACTCTTAAAAATAAAGGTGCTTTAGAAGGTTCTTCACAGCAATGCCATAGAAGAACCATTTTTGGTTCCACAAAGAACCATTGAGTCTAAGGGTCTTTAAAAGAACCATCTCTTTCTTACCTTTATAATCTGAAGAACCTGTGAAACAGAAAGGTTCTTCAGATATTAAAGGTTCCTTATGGAACCATTTAGACAAAAAGGTTTCTCTATGGCATTGTGAAGCACCTTTATTTTTAAGAGTGTATAGTTTAATAGCTATGATACTGTTTTTAAAATGGTTTTTGCATAGCTATGACAGGAAACACTGGCATCTAATAATTCCTTGGGAAAAAAACTGTTAATAGACCACAAAAAAACAGTCATAAGTGTATTTTTTTTAAATTAATACATAATCTGAAAGCTGAATAAATAAGCATTCCATTTATGTATGGTTTGTTAGGATATGATATGGCCAAGATACAACTATATATATATGGAATCTGAGGGCCCAAACAAATTCTAAATACTGAGAAAATGCATAATACTAAACAAAAATTAAGTATTGATATATTTACGGTTGGAAATTTACAAAGTATTCTCATGGAACATGATCTTTACTTAAAATCCTAATGATTTTTGGCATAAAAGAAAAATTGATCATTTTGACTGATAATTTTGATGATGTATTTTTGGCTATTGCTACAAATATACCCATGCTACTTAAGACTGGTGTGGTCCAGGGTCACAAATAGGAAATAAAACAGCTATTGAATAACCATGTGTCTCTCATATTTTAGCTCAGTCAATCAAAAACAGCCAAAGCAACAAATAATTATTATTCAACATCATTTTTACAGAAATCATTCAGACGTAACTGTAATTTAATTACACCTTTTTCTTAGTAACTGTAATGGATAAGTTGCATTTATTTCATAATTAAATTACATATCGCTGTTATCACTGCTGATATAGTACCAATATATCTTACAGTTCTAATCACAAGTGGCATAAAATTTTAATTTCAGCTGGTTGTCAGCCATAACCTAAAAATAAAATTGACGGCATTTGAAATGTACATCACTAATTATGTGTTTGCTCTTAACTGTCTTAAAAGGTTAAACACATTGGGTCCCAAGTTGACTTTACCAGAGAAAGTTGGTTGTATGTACTTTAATATGTTTGTACTCCGGGAGGGCTCGAGGATCCTGGAAGCTTGTGCTCTGATGGGCAGCTCCACTTTTGTAGTACGGGGGAGGAGAAACTGCTGGAATTTCTCACAGTTGCCTGTCTGACAGAGTAGCAACTCAAGCTGAAAACTCTTCTGGAAAATATTGATGTTGGAGGAAGTCAGTAGGCTGTCACAAGCGGGGAAGACTTTGTGTGCATGGTGATGAATGTGTCCTTGGCAAAACAATTGCTTCTCCAGTGCTTTTGGAGTTTTAGTTAAACACTTGAATATTATCTTTGTGAGCTAGATCTCAATAGCTATGGAATCAATCTGGATTTTGGTTGTTTCAACAGTTTATCAGTTCTACAAATTGGTCGTGACAATTGAGGAGAAGATTAATAATTATATCCCATTACAGTAATAGACGCTCTAAAACTGCCTCCTGGAAAGATGCAGCTCTCAAAGGAGCGTTGATTTGATCATTTGCTTAGGCTTCTGTGAATTATCTCAGAAGTGAATCTGACATTTTGTTTATTCAGTTTCCCCACAAAGTATTGTTCAGTGAAAGACAGTGCAGACAGATTGCATTCAGGCCTGTCAGTCACAGGTGCAGTCTTTTCCGTCTCTGATAGCTAATTAAGTCGTGACACATGTTTGGCAAGATGCCCACGTCCCAATGGATTATGAAATTATTATAGAAGCCATTCAGAATAGAGGAGCAGAAAGATCAATATTGCATGTTTGCATAAGCTCATTACTAAAGACTTCAAACGCAGAAAACCATGTCTGTTGTATTATGTAGTGGTTAACACGTGGTAGACCTCTTACACTCTTGTTGCTAATTTGCTAGCGCAGTAATAAATGTAAAAAATATGCAATTTATCGACTGACGCATTCAGTGTAAACAAATGCGTTGTCGTTTAATGCGTTTGCGTGATTGTATAGGACTTTGAATTATGTAATATGGTCGTGCGGCTCATTTACTTGATTTTTGCATTTTAAATGATGTTGCATGTATTTTACAAATCAAGATTTGCATTTATATATTTTTGGTCATTAATCATAGTCAAATTGTGGCATGTTGTGACTTGTGTTTGTTTGCATAGAATCACAAAACTTCAAGCACGCTTGTTTTGCCTGTTTACAAGGCCTCCAAGTTGTGTTTTCATACACTATATGTTAAATTAGTGATTGCTAATACACAGCACGGTCAAGTGTATAACACTGTACGTGTTTCCATTTTTACTGAGTGACTTGTGCTCGTTGTTCTCTAGGTCGAGTGTGACTGAAATCAAATAAATAAGATTGACTGGATGAGAGCCAAGACAGATTACTGGCACAGGGATTGCTGTCAAAAACATCTCCGAGGATAATTAGCTGTGCTCTGTAACCGCCGCTTTGGCTTCTTAAAGCCACGTTTATATACACCCAGGCCTGATAAGTCTAGAGGCTGTGTAATAAATTATTGTGACTTTATTGCTAAGGTAAATATTAGTTTCCAGTAATTGACTCAATAATAACATATTATTTGCTAATAATGAATCAGATTATATATTGTCACCGCAATTGGAGTGATACATAGCAGAACGCCCACTAAATATTTGCCTTGTTAAGACTGGCTGTGATGTGGCTTTATAAAAGTGGTTGGTTCGTGTTCAAAACATCCTACTTGTTCTCCAATGCAGTTTAAAGTCATTCTGCTATGAATAGCCCACTGGTGTCAATAATTTTATCGTATTTCTTGTCTGATGTGATTTCTCAGTTTGCCAAAGCTGTCTTTCAGCCCTACTTGAAGTCTCTACTGTATTGTGTGTACAGTACAGTATGATATGATCTGACACTGACGCTGCACAAAAAGACTGCTTTTAGCTATTATCCTCAATCAAAGGTCATTTGGTTGTTGTAGAGACAAATCAGAAGCAATAACAGAATTCAGCTGAAATGTCATTGCAGACCGGAGACCAAATCGATGGATGGAGAGACGGAAAGGGTTGTACTGGCAGGGAAAGTACAGGAGCTTAGTCACAGCTTTGGAACCCAGGATTACTGTTGACGTCTAAGGAAAGCCTCGACCTCACAAGGGATTCCCCAAATCATTGATGTGTTCCACCCTGAAAACATAACTTTTTCCACTAAGAAAGAAAACATGGGATGGTTTAAAGCATAATATTATACATTTGACTGGATGAGCTTTTTAGTGTGTTGTATAGTTTCTGCTTGGAGTCTGTTTTTACAGTAAGATTTCTTAAAGTTCCCCTGTTATGCCAGTTTTAAGGTTCCCAATATTGTTTTAAGAGTCTCCTACAAAAGGTTTACATGCATGCAAAGTCAAACAACACTTTTGTTTTGTCAAAATATGCATTTAATATCACCTCATTTTTTAGCATTTAGTTCAAAGATTCAGTCTCTTTAAATCCCTCCTTTCTGTGCTCTAAATTGGTCAGATGGCCCAGTCTGTTGTGAATGGTCTACCGCATACAGCGCGTGTCAGAAGCGGTATGCTTATTGTCATAATTTCATATTTTGAGCGCTTGATAGAAAATCTAAACTTCTATTATTTATCATACGTGCAGGTTGTGATTCAGTGGAGCCAGCTGGTTCAAATAAACTGGGTACTGAGTCATCTTTTAAGAGCAAGCGTTTTGTGAATCCTGCGTTGAACTCCCTGACATTAGAGAAGCAGTCGTCAGTAAAGTAACGTGTTTGAGGGCAGGTTAAGTGTTTGCAAATATGTTACCCAGTGACGTGTAGCAGTTACAGAAGTGGGATTCGAATTACTAACGACGCTTTCAAGCTGTTCAGTCAATTCTCTCTTTTTTTTTTTTTTTTTTTTTTTTTTTTTAGAAAGCAATAACTTAATTTATCGCGCACTTTTGACTTTACAACTTTGCATATGGTTTGCATATTAGAATTTCGGCAATATTTGAAATGCCATAATAGGGCCACTTTAAGTCTTACCCTCATCAAAGTTACTGTTGTGTAAAAAAATACAGTTGAAACTGTAATTTTGTAATGTTATTGCAATAAAAATGACTCTTTTTTTTTTTTTTTTTTTTTTTTCTATAGATATTAAAATGTTTAGGGCTTGTGATGGCAAAGGTCAATTCTTTTGATCACAGTTGAAAACAGTTGTGCTGCCTAATATTTTTGTGGGTACTGGTTTTTTGAAAAACAGCTTTTATTTGAAATGGAATTAAGCAACTTTGTAAGTGTCTTTACTGTCACTTTTGATCAATTTAATGCCTCCCTGCCAGGGTCACAAATTACTGTATTACTGCAAAATGTACAAAAATGCCCCGTAAATTCAAGTCAAAGGGGCATAAAATGCCCCAGCGCAATTAAACAACGTATTGCGGCTGTCATGATTAAAATGAAATGAAATTAATGAAAAATGCCAATTGGCGGAATTACGTTTAAGCCTGGAATACACTACACAATTTTTGCCCTGATTTTCTGCCGATTTACAGTCTGGAGAAGTTGACGCCAGTTGCTGACAGTCAGGGTCAGTCTGCAGATTTGAGTTGACAGATTCCATAGAAAATCACGCAGTGTATGATGGCTCCGATTTTTTTTAGCTTCAGACTTTGATTCTATCCAGTCGGAGGATATCGAACATGTTTGATATTTTCAGCTGATTTTAGAACGCATATTGTTTTCATTTGTTAAGCGTCTCCTAGCAACAAGGTGCACATTTCTGCATGAGTTTATTGTGATCGGAACAACTTTAAAGTCTGCTATTGTATGATCCTCAGTCATGTAGTGTATGATGGCCAGTTTTCCTTTGCCACTATTTACAAAGTCTGTAAGTGTATGATGCCTAGTGTTTTAAAAATCTGTTCAGATTCGTCGTGTAGTGTAGTGTATTCCAGGCTTTAGATTTGCTCACACTGCATCAGATTTCTTTTACACACTGTTTTGTGCGCCGTTGAGCCTTTTAACCAATCAGATGCTTTTCTGTTGAATTTAGGAATCCATTGGCCAATCAGAGGTGCTTAGATTAGTCAGCGCTGAAAACGGCGGAGCTGTTGTTGAGTGTACACACATTTGCAAATTTCCTCATCATAAAGCACAATGTAAATAAAAGATTAATTTTGTAGCTTCAGTGATTATAACGGTAGTTTTTGCATAACTTGTGTCAGAGTTGGCTAACATCATGGACCGACGTGTTTGTCTGTGAAGCCAGAAAGCCAGTGCCTAAAACAAAACAAAACATTTTATATTGTTATCGATATTAATAATCATTATTACAATATGAAGAGCAATAATCTACATACAATAATGATTTTTGTCATAATATTGCAACCTGTGAGCTCCTGTTTTTAAAATTGTATAATTTAGATACAATTTTAAACAATCTGTTCTGAACAGACATTAAAGACAACATTGTTTCGTTTTTAATAATAATAAGGTGATTATAAAAATTGCCCTTACAAATGAAAAAAAATCCCAGGGGGCATATATTGCCCCTTAATAGAAAAGTTAATTTCTGAACCTGATCCTTACTAAATAAGTGTTAATTTTTAAATAAACCTTTGAACAGTTCTACAACTATAGTACTTTACCCAGTTTCTGCAACCTTTTAAGGGCTTCTGACTGTTATAGTGCTTTGTTTTATTTTGGGCATAATGGCTGATCTCAATGTTGTTGCTAAGCTTGTAACCTCAAGATCCCCATTACAAATTATGACACTATAAGCAGTGCCTTTCCTTTAAATCATTGCACTTCTTGTTTTTGCTGATATAGGAAACCCCAGATGTTTGTAGGTGGTTTCAGTGATTCCTGAAGACAATAACCAGCTCTGATCTTGGCAGGTAGACTCTATCACAAAGTGGTTGCCAGCCTTTGATGTTATGATGCCAGGGCAGAAAGCACTTGCATGCAGACACTAATTGGGCGATTGGCACCAAAGGACTTTGCACAGAGATACTCTGTATTCCATTAGTCCGAATGGGTGCGAGTTTGATTATGCTCACCGTAGGCATGACCTAATAGAAAATATTTGCCTGGCTCTATTTGCAATTAGACATGCTGGCAAATATTTCCCAGTGCAGCTGTAGATATGTCCACACTGAGTGTATTTGTTAGAATCCTTGACCTAGGGATCTATTCTATCAACTGCAATACAATTTGTTTAGGGATGATAAATTCTAATTGTCTGGTTTATTTTAATCCTTCAATTGAAGTGAGATATCGGAGCGTAGGCCCTCCACCTTTAAGTGAGATCCGACACTTGAGGGAGTGAAGTGTTTTCGCTGGGAAGCGCATGAATGATTGATAGCAGGAGCAGAGCTGTTTAAAATCGTCCTGCTCCCTGCTTATCAATAATTCAAAGCACTTTCTGTATTTTGGTGGCACATTAAATATCAGTCACCGGTTTGAATTCTCAATTTGATTTATATCTGTCAAATACATTAGTGGTTTGTCGTGATTCTCTTTATTTAAATGAGTTAATTTTGCCCATGCTGGGAGTTATCTCGCTTGTCTTAGTTTTAGTGTTTCATGTTACAAGAGTAAAGTGTTGATTAATAATTAGGCAGCTCTTAGAAAGAAGTGTCTGTTGGGAACGTTGACACAGGATCTCCATCATTGGTTAAAGTCGACCATTTGATGTTTGCAAGCCAAGTAATATAGCCTACTTGAAGTTTAAAGATTATTAGTACATTTTACAAAAAAAAAAAATACTGTTTCAGTTTTTTTTTTTTTTTTTCAAAATGTTATGTTTATTTCACTGTGTTAGTTGCCATTTCTTTGTAATTGTACAATTTATAGTGCCCTATGAAATCCAATTTTTCCAAATTCCTTTATTTTTGTTTTAGTTTTTCTTGATTCAGTTTTTATCTGTTTACATTGTTCTAGAAATCAACAACAAAAGCATGTATAATTATTGAAATCATTAAAACTTACACAATTTAACAGCAATTAAGTTTAACAATAATTTAAATTTTAAGGTTCTATAAAAAAATTTTTCTCAAATTGTTTTATTTTTTAGAAAATTCTGTGTTTTCCATTTATTTTTGTAGATTTGATTTTAATGGTTTCATTAAATTTTAATATTCAAAAGCATCTCTAATTAATTGATTTAATTCAAAAAATTGTATTTTCTTTTTCTTTCTGTTTTTTTTTCCAAAAATACTGTTTTCACAATTTTCTAGTAAATATTTTCTTTTAGTAAATCTTCCTTAAAATGTTTTAATAATAATTTTATTACTAGTAGTACTATCATTACATTTAGTGATTTAGTTTTTTCTGTCACCATTTCTTCAAGTTAAACCAAACTTTTTTTTTTTTTATGGTTGCGGTTTTTACATTTCTCTTTGTATATGATATGATGATCGTTTTTCTCAAAAGCAGCAGTAAAATGATTATGAAGTGACTCAGAGCACTTCTATTGTGTTTGTGTTCATTTAACTTGCAAAAAACACTAAGTGTCATGCGTGCTTCAGTATGTGTGTAGTAAATGAAATGTGCATCTGTGCCATTTATTTACAGAGATATGCAAAACATATATATAAATACTATTTTTTGGCTTAATAGTCACAGACACTAGTCCATATCGCGTTTTGATTCAAGTGTACTGACCTACTTTTGATTTAGCCATCAAAAATTTGGCAAATTGTGACACATTCCACGTTATGCAATAATTATTAATGGATTTTTCCTCATCGTAGAAATCATAGATAATGCACAGTCCACCGGTTGTTATTGTGACAGAGTGAAGCTGATGGTCTTGTATTACTCTGAAGGGGTTGGTTTTGCGTGTACGACCATGGAATATTGGTTTAAGGTAAAATTAGTTTAGTATGTGAGGCCAAAGAGTCCACAGAGAGAAGCAAAACTAGTACAGCCTCATACTAAATTGTTTGCCAGGGGCAACAGTCAATTATACTGTGTAGTGGTCATTACAGAAAAGTATTTGACAGCAAATGCCATGATTGACTAATCAGAATCAAGTATTTCAGAGAGCATGTAATCATTGCTCCTGACGTGACTAAGCGCTCCTGTCTTACACTTGATTTACTGTAGGGCACTATCAGCCTGTGTTCAACATGCCTTCATTTTCCTCAGGCGATACAGTGACGGTTTGACCTTTACCTCGCCAGAGGTTGAGGAGCTGGTTGCGGCGCATGCTGATGTTTCCATTTGTTTGCTCTCGTATCCATGAGGAGCTACCAGGATCTCCTGAAAGACCAAGAGGGCTTTTAAATTTTCAGAGATAAATCACGCAACGCTATCGCGTAAGTGCTTTTTGCACTGCACGGATCCCTGGCGTTAAGAGACAGAGTCGACTTTGCTCTCATCCATTCGTGGAGACGCACAGTGTCCGGTCCATTTGCATTAACAGGGAAACACAAAAGGATTTGAAGGAGGAAATTGCCTCTTGTAAACACAATGGCCTTTCCTGTGAGTTCTCATGATAATGTCCTGAGTGGCCTTGGGGCAGAGTCTAGAACATTCCGTTGAAGAGCACACTGAGGTCTGCCTCTGTTTGGCCTTTAGCGTGAAATGGCAGTGAGACTTGCGCCCTGGATATTGAGCCGCAGTGAGCGCAGTGGCTGGCTGATGTATACTAACAAGCTTGAATTTAACGTCAAAGCTGTCTGGATGCGCAGTGCCTTGTGTGTCTGTCAGGCAGAGCTGGAGTGACTGTGGCACGGACGTTGATTTCCTTTGCCTTAGGGACCTCTGTGTTGGCTTTAAGAGAAGGAATGGTAAGCCGTAGTACCATTCTTCCTTGTCCACGTTGTGGCCCTGATTAAACATTACTCTGCATGATTGAATCATTTGACCTAGTAAGACCATTCACCTTGCCAAAATGTGGCTCAAATAGTTTTTGCCATGCAGTAGCTGTAAATCGTACCTTTAGAAACTTAAGAGGAGCTGTAAAGATGTGCAAAACTTTTACTAATAATCTACAATTAAGAGAGCAAGATTGCAGTGTAAAGATGAAGTCATGTAGTGATGCACAGAAAACATTGTGTATATGAATATATAAATAATTTTAGAATCATAATATAATATAATTTACTAGTATTATTTGAAAAATTATATATCATTTGTTATAATTATATATATCATTCAGTCAAACCAAAATTTATTCAGATACCTTCAACATTTCTCACATTCTTATATTTTTTAGCTATAGTTTAGAAAATGGTAATAAAATGACAAGAGCTCAGAGTTAAACTGTCAGAACAAATTCATCTTGATAATCACAAATGTATTACAGTCAAGCCAACATTTATTCAGACACCTTCAGAATCTCTCACATTATCACAGTTTATTCAGAAAATGGTAATAAAATATTACTTAAGAGCTCAAGAGTTAAACTGTGTCAGAACAAATTCATCTTGATAATGTTAGATAACTTTGAAAGTAAGATGTAACAAAACACGGTCAGGTCAAAGTGTCAAATCAAATTTTTGGTCCCAAATTTTCAGTTTTACTGGTAGTCCACTGTGTAAAGAATATTTGGGTATGATGTGTCACAGATAGCTTCATTTTTCTATCCTTACTTGTATAAATGAACTATAGTGTCCTGCACCCACTAGTAAAAACTATCAAAAAATATATCTGGTGTCTGAATAATTTTGAAACTGAATATGAAAAAAACATGTTTGTGTTGTAGCATTGTGTATGTGTATTATCTTATAAATACGTCTTATAGATTATGATAGGCCTGCTGTTGATGGGTTGAACTGTAGCTTTTGGCAGTAGGAGGAGGAGAGGGACAATTTACATCAGTTGACATTAGCGTCCATGGCTGATTTTGTTATCGCCTGTTCCTCATCAGCTCAGCTTGTCAGTTTGCTGAAATATAGTCGCACTCTTGTGTCAACAGCTAATATTTACATAATCCCTTTCCTACCGCTTTGGTAACACGCGTATCTGAATAGCCAGTGTTGAGATTAGATGGCGATTCGTTTTTTAACGCCAGAGGCACGTCGTGAAAGTCTTGAAATGGGATGTTTGGCCTTTTGAGAGGAGCTCATGTAGCTTACTAATGAAGTCTGTGAAGTGTGCATATGGAAAACATGACAAAATGAAATTTTAATTTGTGTGCAAACACTCTTTGTGTTTAGCATGGTGTCAGCTGTGTAACTGCTGAGCTTTTACGCTCCAGACTGCTTGGAAAGATAATGGTTTTGTATGTAAACTTCCAGGTTTTTGCCTGTGACATGATGATCGTGCTCCATGCTGTGATTCACTCATCTATGAGGTTTCCTATGGGTCATGATTACATAAGGTCAGTTGAATCATACAGCCTGTAGTTGGCATGCAGCTCAGTATGTCAGGGAGTTGCTTCTGACAGAGGAGAAGTTTATTAGGTTTTTGTTTTTTGAATTGGTAATGCAGCCCTGTGTCATTGACACTCCTGGTGCAGTTACACACAGAGCACATTGTGTTTTGCCTGACAAACAACCTCACAAATCGAACTGCCGCAGAAGTAATTCACTGGAGCCTGTAAAAACAGACAAGAGGAAGTGCATTAATGCACTTGTGTGCCCAAATAATGAGACTGTTCAAATACCTGGATACATTGCCGTCACCTGTAATAGGACTAGGTGATCAATAATAATAAGGTATAACAATAATAATAAGATCATTAATAATAATAATTACTTTTGTTGATAATAGGGTTGGGCGATGTCGACCAATTTGGCATCGTACGATGTCTAATGTGAAACATCGCGATGGACGATGGCATCGTCGGCGGGGGTGAGGGATGGTTGTTGTTAAATAATTTATTCATAACGAATTAATTAATTGTAGCCTACCGTGTCCACCAGTGCTTAATTTGAGCCTGATCCTGTTCTGGAAAATGTCCGATTTTGGATTTTTGCGTTCCGGTATTTGTTTTTAAAGATCCGGCATTAACAAGCGCATTAGATCATGACAGTGCGTGCGTGCAGACAAGACAAGAGCAAGCGCAGGTTTATATAGATGCATTTGGAGGATGTGTTGGTCCTTAACATATTTTCGACCAGTCAGCTTTTTTAAGTTCAATAACGCTCTCATTGTTTGCTTACTGCTTAACCCACTCTCTCCAAACGCATTTACTGAGCAGCAGAATGTTTAGAGAGAAAGTGTAATATCAGAAATAATACCAAATCAACCGAAATATTATGTATTAACATTATAAACACTATAAACATAACTATAAGTTAGTTACCCTGTTTCCAAAACGAATGATTTAAATGTAGAGGTATTCAGAACAGAAATGAAACAAAATATATAAAGTTAAGAAACTAAAACAAAGCGAAACTAAAAATAGCAGGCGTTGGGCTCAAGCACCTCTGTTTTTCGGCACAAATCCAAGTGTTTCCATATTCCCAATGTATTTGAATGATAAAGTGTTATTTATAATGTATACTAGGCTTTGTATTGTACATTTGTATTTCGATGGGGAAAAAAAAAATTCTCTTGTTTTTGTTCCAAGCTCTGTTCGTTATGGTAAAACCATGGAAAGGGCATATTTGGTGCAGTTTATTTAATCTAATTTAATTAAAATTATTTTGATTTTTTTTCTGCTGTTTTTGTATGCCTCGTTTATTAATGTAAACGAACTTTCATGTAATTCGTTAGGAGTTCACTGTAATTTGTATTGTGATCACTAACAACTTCCTTGTTATTATTTCCTCATAATAATAATAATAATAAAATAAGTAAAGATGCAGAAATTGAAAGCATGCATTTCATTTGGCTATATAGTGATTAACGCCTGTTTCACACATACTCCGTATGCAGTGCGTATGCGTTGCGTATTTTTTTCCGCACCCATGTTAACGGATCAGAGCGTTCACACTGCACGCGGTTGCTGTCCGTCAGTGCGTTCCAGATGCGGTGCGTTTGCAGCAGTGAAGCGATCGTTTAGACACAGAGTCTATTTTTGCTGTGCTGCATTGCGTTGCATGCGCTGAATTAAAGTGACAGCGCATTGTTCGCTGTAAAAATGAACATGAATTGACACGGAAATGTACCGTAAATGCATATAATTGCAGTCTTCTGTGTTTCACAGTCAACACGTGGCTTTTTGGCTAGGTTTAGAATAGTGCAGTTTTAAATAAACAAGGCAACATAATACATGCACTTGTCCAGGTAGAAAAGTTCTTTAAAATATGGTTTTTAATAAAGATTTAATGCGAAAGAAAGGCACAGAGAGCCGACTGTTTCTGTCTGTGGTAAGTTTTAATTTAAAATAAATATTTGTTAAAATAAAATATTTGTGAAAGCCCAATTTCAATATGAAAAGGAAGATATAGCCTACCTATGCTGTGTTTAAATGTGTTGCAACTTGCTTGAGCAACTTAATATCCAAATCTAGAAGTCAAATGCATTGAATAATAGCATACGTTGTTTATAATATGTTGAGTTTAAACGTGAACATGTCTAGTATTATTGTATTAGTGTACTGTGATAAAAGAGTATCCCAATGCTGAAAAAGCACGTTTGGATTTGAGATTAAAATAACAGATAAATGGTGTGTTTGTGGTAAACACCCGCGGATCAGGAACGGACTGCAAACGCGTCCTGTGTGAAAGCAAAACGAGTCCTTGCTGCTTCTGCACCGCATACGTAACGCACACGGACTGCATACGCACTGTATACGGAGTATGTGTGAAACAGGCGTAAGTGTGTGTTTTTCGTGAGCGGGTTGCTGCTGCGGCGGGGGCGGGGCGGAGGATCGCGATGCCGGCTCATCATCGTGATGTCTATTGGCCATCGGCGATGGACGATGGCATCGTCTATCGACCCAACCCTAGTTGATAACACACAGTTTTAATGTTAAGTGTAATTAAAATGAAATTTCTGTTATTAATTGCTCACCCCCATATCATTCCAAGCCAGAAGACTTTCGTTCATCTTCAGAACACAAATTGAGATATTTGATGAATTCCGAGAGCTTTCTGACCCTGCATAGACAGCAACGGAACAGAACTTTATTTAACAATAT
This sequence comes from Garra rufa, assembly GCF_049309525.1. Lineage (NCBI taxonomy): Eukaryota > Metazoa > Chordata > Actinopteri > Cypriniformes > Cyprinidae > Garra > Garra rufa. The sequence goes on along the minus strand of NC_133362.1, from coordinate 22,268,307 downwards.
CTTCTCCTCTGTGTCAGTCTTCAATGTGTATTCAGGAGAGGCGGCAGTGACTGACACTGAAGAAATTGTTGAATAAAGTCCTTATTTTTGTATTCTTTACACACAAAAAGTATTCTCGCAGCTTCAAAAAGTTACGGTTGAACCACAGATGTTGCATGGACTGTTTCAATGATGTTCTTACTGCCTTTCTAGGCCTTATACCTGGTAGCTACATTGCTGTCTATGCAGGGTCAGAAAGCTCTCAGATTTCATGAAAATATGTTAATTTGTGTGCCGAAAATGAGCAAAGGTCTTATGGGTTTGGAATGACGTAAGGGTGAGTAATTAATAACAGATTTTTCTTTTTTGGGTGAATGGTCCCTTTAATGCTTTTAAAAAGTATATACATTGTTTAGTATATATTAATTAATTAATTAATTAATTTAGTTTTTTTTTTTTTTTTTGCTAATGTAAAAAAATAACTTCTCTGTGGAGGTCTCATTTTAAAATATGTTGGTAAAAATATATTAGAGTTGCAAAACGATTAGTCATGATTAATTAATTAATTAATTTTAAAAAAATTTTTTTACATACTACTTCTGTGTACTGTGTATATTTTTTATGCATTTATTAATACACACACAGAACATGTATATATATATTGTATGTATTTGTATGTAAACACTTAAATATATAAAAATAAATATTTTACATAGAAATCTAACCTATTTTTCTTTGAAATAAATATGCATGTATGTATGTGTGTATTTATATATACATAATAAATATACACCGTACACACGCATTTAATATGTAAACATAAACTTTTTTAAAATTGATTAATTGCAACTAATTGACTAATTTATTATGACTAATCGGCTCTAAAATATATGTGACCCTGGACCACAAAACCAGTCTTAAGTAGCACAGGTATATCTGTAGCAATAGCCAAAAATACATTGTATGGGTCAAAATGATACATTTTTCTTTAATGCCAAAAATCATTAGGATATTAAGTAAAGATCATGTTCCATGAAGATATATTGCAAATTTCCTACCATAAATATAACAACTTTTTTGATAAGCAATATGCATTGCTAAGGACTTAATTTGGACAACTTTAAAGGTGTTTTTCTCGATATTTTGATTTTTTTTTTTTTGTCACCCTCAGATTCCAGATTTTCAATTGGCTGTATCTTGACCAAATGTCCTATTCTTACAAAGCTTATTTATTCAGCTTTCAGATAATGTAAAAATCTAAATTTAAAAAAATTGACCTGGTTTTGTGGTCCAGGGTCGCATATGTAGGTAAATTGATGTTTATGTATTATTATATCAGTGCATATAAATGCATTTATTTGTCAATTTGTGTTGAATCTAATTGGCTGTGATGGCTGTTTTATTGCCAAAACAAAGAAAAAATGAGAGATTTATTTTCAGCCCTACCATGTATCGTTCATAGAAAATAGAGAGGACCAGGACTCACACACTCACTCTCAGTAAAGCTCTTAAAAAAGCAGGAACAGAAACCTGCCTGAAAGGACTGCATCACGGTGGCTATTAAAAGGAGTGGTGGTTGCTCCTGATAAGCTCAGTTTGCTTATTGCACAGCACAAGTGTTGGGGGCAGAGGATTATTGCCACTTGTGTATATTTCTGCTGATGTATTTTTTTCTATCCCTCTTCAGCCCGATGGTGCATATTAGAAAAACCTGTCTGACGCAGAAGTGGAAGACGTTTACTCTCACCTGAATTTAAAGTGAGAACACACAAACCCGCTTTCTTCCTCACACTGTGGCTTAAAACAGCTGCACGCTTGAAACGTAGACAGATTTTTGTTTAACGTGACATCTGTCAAATAATCTCCCACCTTGTGAAAAGCCTCAGAGGCCCCACCCTCGTCTCCTCGCTTTCAGCCACCTCCCCACATTGTGTCAGCGGCGCTGACGTTATTTACATAAATGATAAACACGGCGGATGGCTGGATTGGGAGCGTAATCCACTTGCAGTGTCATTAGGGAGGAAAAGAGAGAAAGGCTATTACGGCTCTTGCTTCATCAGTGCGTCTCTCTTAGGCCATTTATGGAGGTAATGGAAACCTCTCTCATTAAGGTGCCGCTCACTGTGGCGCTGAGAAACATCTCCACTCGGTAATTGATCTTGTTGGTCTTTAGTGCTGGAAAGTGGCCCTGAAGCGCCGCCCGCTTGCTGCATTCATTTTTCAGCTCCGTCAGAGCCGCCCTGCCGTCCAGTCACCTTCACTTCTGCTGCCGAGCACCTGCGTGTGGTCTGCGCCTTTTGCTCTTTGTGTCTCTCTTAGGGAGAACCGCAGCCGTGTGTGTATTAAAAGGAATAGCTCTGTCATTATTTACTCTTTCTTATGTTGTTCGTTTTCTGTGGGACACACAAGGGAGAACATTCAGGAATATTCACACAGCTGTTTTCTATACGACACGACAAAGTCATTATTTACTGATCGTTTTCCCCTCCAGTGAGGTGTTAATTCGAGAACTGCTGCGACCGGATCACTGAGTCAGTTAGTTGAACTCAAAAAAAAAAATGGATCAGCGAATGATTCATTCTTTTGAACTTGTTCTTTTCAGTCAACCAGCTGATCCGGTTCACAGATCAGGCTGATTCATATGTGAATCAGAGTTCAGCTCACTAATTTCTAATAATGTCATCAGGTTGTAACAGTTCTTGAGTTAATGCTTGAATTTTAGTCTGTTCCTAGAACAAAGCTGTCATATATCTTGAGCGCATATGTCTTGTGGATTACTTTTAAGCTTCTCATTTTGGAGCATAACAGCCATGGTAAGTCACTATAAATTGTTGTTGTATAGAAAAAGCAGTATTTTTGAGTGAACTATTTCTATTGAAAAAGTAAAGTGTGCAATTTAAAATGAAATGCTCATGATGCTAATATAGCCTTTAACCTTCTTGAAATAGAAAGCAAATGGATTTGCACTGTATTGTTGGACCTGGATCATCCAGTGTAGCAAATTATCACCTTTTGTAGAGAAAACAGTGAAAACACTTTAGTTGTAGACTTGAGTTGCAGCTTTTTATAGTAAATGAGAGTGTGCACGATGAGAAGTGTTATACAGAAGTGCTTTATTGAGTTGTCTATGTTTCCATATAAGTGTGCTCTTTATTATCTCTGTCTTGTCTCAGTGGGTGATGTGTTTATGTATAAGTGTCTGCAGCTGTTTTGGTGTGTGTGTCAGGCTCTTGGGGGCCACTGGGAGTTGTGACATGTGTGGTGTAATAATAGACGAGTTTTTGTGATCCAAACAGCCTGCTCCGCTCTGTGACTCACTGTAGCTGGGCCTGAGGTCTGGACTTGCATCATCACTGGGATCCGCTGTGCTGTCAAGAGCACACAAGGGATTCGGCTCTGTCCGTCAAACAAGAAAATTGAGCGTTTCGTTCCCTATGTTTTCTGTATTGTTCAATAGCAATCTTAGTAGTCTGACAGTAGGTCAAAGTAGTGTAGCTTTCTAGTAACAAACTACTTTTTTACTACTGGGTTGAAATGTCACTTCATTTTTATTAAGAACTGAAGAAAGAATCATATACATGCTCACCTAAACCATTCTCTCTCTCATACTCTGTGGAATTGGAAAGTCTGATTTGTTGTAGTGAACTGGTTCATCCTGAACTGTCATTTCTCTCATATGTTGCTTTGGAAAGTTCAGTTCATTCTGAGTAGGTACGCCTTAAATGATCTTCATCTCACATGCAGCTTTGGAAAGTCTGATTGCTCTCTCATAGGTAGTTGGAAATTTCATTGTGTTGATTCATTCCAGTGAACTGGTTTATTTGGATGCAGATTCATCATTTTATTGCTGTATATTTTTAGTTGAAATAAAAAAGTAGTGACATATTTTCTTTAGTATCTTTACATATGTCTGAGTAAAACAGATTTTTAAAAAGGAAAAATGTAGGATGATTCCTTGGTTCTATCCAACAGTTGTTGATTGCAAGATCGCATTCAGATCTACCTTCATTCAGTCAACTGTAATAAAGGGCAGGATTAAGTGGACTAAATGATTGGAAAAGTCCATCACTCGTGGACAAAAAGAAATGTGTCGTTTCACGAGAAGGTCGAATTGTAACATTTTTATTTCAAGGTCAAAAAATTAAACAGACATGCATTAATCATTCTCAAAAAGATGCATTCATTAAATTGTTAGGATATTTCCATTTCATGGGTCTTTAGAAAGATTGTCTGTTTAAGTAGTCAATGTACAGTTGAGGTCAAAAGTTTACATACACCTTGCAAAACCTGCAAAAAGTTAATTATTTTACCAAAATAGGAAGGATCATACAAAATGCATGTTATTTTTTAATTTAGTACTGACCTGAATAAGATATTTCACATAAAAGATGTTATATAGTCCACAAGAGAAAATAATAAATGACCCCATTCAAAAGTTTACATAAGCTTCATTTTTAATACTCGGTTGTTTCCTGGATGATCCGCAGCTGTGGTTTTTTTGTTTTTTTTTGTTTTTTTGTTGTTTATATGCAACGATTACAGAAGGTTCAAACGCTCACCGATGCGATGAGGAAACAATGCATTAAGAGCCTTTTTGAATTTGAAGATCATGGTAAATGTAACTCATTTTGTCTTTTGGGAAACATGTAAGTTTCTTCTGTAGCTTCTAAAGGGCAGTACTAATTGAAAAAAATATGATATTTAGGCAAAATAAGAAAAATGTACACACCTTCATTCTGTTCAAAAGTTTACACCCCTGGTTCTTAATGCATCGTTTTTCCTTCGGAAGCATCAGTGAGTGTTTGAACCTTTTGTAATAGTCTCTCAGTTGTCCCCAGTTTGAAAAGATGGATCTCAAAATCATACAGTCATAGTTGGAAAGAGTTCACATACACAAAATTGCTGAAAAACCAAATAATTTGTGGGACCTAAAGGATTTTTCTGAAGAACAGCAGCCAGTTTAACTGTTCAACAAACAAACAAGAGACTCATGAACAACTATGACTAAAGAAAAAAACAAAAAACAAAACTGAGGATCATTCAGGTAACACACAGTAGTGATGCTCCGATTGATCGGCAACCGATCATGATCGGCTGATATTGGCTAAAAATAGCTTGATTGGCGAACCCCAAAAGTGCCGATCAAAAAAGCCGATCACTTGACGTAAATTACTCGCGCAACTTTTTCACACGTGCATGCAAGGCGCCTAGGTAAACAACAGCAGAGCAGAGCTTACCAGTGGCAACATGCAACATGAGTACTAAATTCTTTATTAGTTTTGTAAGGGTAGTCTTGTTATTGGGCATGTGACTAAGTTGTGCGTGTACAGAGCGCTGACTGTAGTTTTGCCGGAGACGTTCAAGTATACTTTCGGTTTCATTCTGAGTGGTGAATGTGCGTGCTTGAATGTAAATGAATGTATCTTTCTATACCCGTCATATTGCATTAATGTTACCGCTGTATGTCTGATTGTTGTCATCAGTTCATGTTGTAGTTCAGTCCATATAGAATGAGGAGAAACGGTGCGTATGTTTAGCGCCATTTTATCGCATCGTAATTCTAATGAACGCATATAGATGTTACTGAGGTAAATGTTTGTTTCCTATATACAGACAGATTCTGATATATCATATTTAATTCAGCCTAAACCACATTTTACTACCTTTATCATAATGACTGCAATGCTGGATAATATAATCCTTACATCATCTTAAAAAGCAGCTACAAATAACAAGCAAAGAACATTTACAATATCAAAGAACATAGCCTAGTCTAGTGCTAGGTGCACTTTAATATAAATTAAAGCTGCGAGCAGCGATGAACGGGCCCTCGCACCTGGGCTCACCGCCGACCGGTGGCTTCAGGAAATCAGCAAACGGTGGGCAGTATGCTTTTAAAACAGTAAATATAGAAAAAATATGTCATAAGTCATTTAAATGTGCCAAACTTGCCGCTGCCAGATGGTGGCGCTATGCCTATAACTGATTATTGGCATGTAGATGTGTTCAGGCCAGCACTATTATCAAACATATGAAGTTTGGTGCAGATCGACCTTGGTATGTTTGAGTTAGTGAAAGATAAGATATATCCTGCTGCCAACAGGTGGCGCTATGATAATATCTGAATATTGGTCTTTAGGTGTCTTCAGGCCAGGACTCTTACCAAACCTGTGAATTTTGTGGCAGATCAGACATTTTATGGCTAAGTTATAACAACTCAATGAAAACTCAAGATCTTCACAATTTAACATCTCTAAGGCCTCAAGATCAGACTGACCAAATATAATGTTGATTTAATTAAATGCAATCAATGCAAGGACTTCAGATAATGCCAACTGTGAACCAATATGCAAAATTTTCCCTATACTCTGATGATGATGATAAGAACATGATTCATGATGATAATAAAATGTTATTATTGCTTGCTTTACGTCCACCACTTCTGCTTAAATGTCATTGTTACCTATCTGTACAAGTTTTGTGTGGATATTGCTTTGCTGGTGACTCCTCCTGTTACAAGACAGCACTCTTAAGCGCTACATAACTAAGAATCAATATTCACAGTAACCCTCTGCTAGTTTGGATTTAAAGTTTACAGAATTGAAAGGGTTAGACTTTAAAATCAACACACAGACACATACACACAAAATATAAAATGTTGCCATCCAGTTTCATTTGTTAAAATTAACTATATTAGTTAACACGACCAATAAATAAATAGCATTTATTAATGTTAATTAATATTAAGCTAAAAAAGTATTCATATATAGTTTATGTACTGTGAATTAACATGAACATGAACACAGTTCATGTGGGTGTACAGCAATACACAATAAAGTGCTCTATAAACGCTTCATTCTTTCAAAATATCTTTAAAAATCAAGTTGAGTATTTTAACGGGGTGATACATATATACATATAACTGATCTTAAAATTATGGTTTTCAGATGTTTTGAAGAGATAACAGTAACGTTTGTTTTGTTGTCAAAGTTTGTCTTAATTTTTTATTATTATTATTTTATATTCAATAAATAACACTATGTAAATATTGTCTATCAATGAAGATAAATTGATCATGCTAAAAAGTTGTATTTTTTTAAATCTTGCTATGTGACTGAATAGGACAAGTTCATGGTACAGTTAAGTAAAAAATAAATAAAAAACAACAACTGCAAAATACCAACAATGAAAGACTTAGTGACCCTTTATATTTTCTCAAAATATCAGACTCTCAAAGATCAGACATATTTATGTAATTACACTACATACAGTACATGCATTTTTTGTTCAAAGATGGTCTGTAGGATGGCTCTCTACTCTGTCACCCTCTCTGCCTCTCACCCCTCCCCCCTGCAATAATGAGCTTCTCTGTGCCTGACTGAACGCACACACATACTGTAGAGACATTCACCAGAGTGACAGCAGGTTTCTGAGTTATTTTTTTAATTTTCTTTAATTCATTGAAGCTTGTATAAAATTTATATTTCCAGCACTTGCTCAGAATGATTAGATCTCTGTGTGAAAAAAGTTTTAAAGAGTTTGGATGCTGCACTTTAAAGATATAAAAAATTAGGGTTATGTTTTTTACTACATCTTTAAAAAATCACCACGTCAACACCGTTCGAGATATCCAAAATCCGCTCGCAATTTAACATCTTCAGAATCTTCTCTTCATGTTAAAAAAGTTTGGTGTGAACAGCTGGTTGTTCTTAGGAGTAGTGTGAATTTGTTTACTACCTGATTTTTCAAAAAATCCACCTTCAAATCAAAATAGCCGGCTTTCTGTTGGTCTTAGCTAATGAGTTTGATTTAGAAAGTTGTCCAGATTGATGAGATTAATATATGTACAGAGTTTGGTGACTGTAGGAAAAACTAACCCCCCAACTTTTGTCAAAAGATGGCGCTATAGAGTGCCTGCTCCACGCCCATTTATGACCTTTTGCCAGTGTCTAACTATCATTAATATTGATGTGTGTGTTGAGTTTCATGAAATTCTAAGCATGTTATCTGCCTCGAAAAGACAGGAATGTAATTTTAAAGTTTGACACGTTGCCATGGCAACAGCATTTGATTTATCATCGACCCCTTTACATATTCTTATTGGCCGTGTTTTGACATGATTTTGATGAAGTTTAAAGAAAATCGATTAAAATTAAGAGGCTGATTTCAAAGCATTTTGAAAATGACACGTTTCCTGCTGCCAGTTGGTGGCGCCATAACTTTGACTCATAATAGTCACATTTATGGAATCGGCATCATACAAGGAACAAACTGGTGAAGTTTCATCAGAATCAGGCAATGTGTGCAACAGTTATTAGACACTTCCTGTTTCTCATTTCTCGCCATAACTTTGTCGCCTTGCCACGGCCAAACCGTTCGAGATATCAAAAATCTCCTCGCAATTTAGCGTCCCCAATGTCTTGAGATCATGCTGACCGAGTTTGGTGACAATCCCATGGAATTCCTGGGAGGAGTACGTTAAATTCCAGAGCATGCGATTTTTAAACAGCCCTAAATATCTCACTTCCTGTTGCGTGGAGCCCATGACATAGAGTACAAAAGTTGTTCAGCTCGATGAGTTCTATATGTGTACCGAGTTTCATATCAATACGCGCAAGTATGTGTGCGCAGTACATCAAGTTTTCAAACTGTGTTCCAGGGGGCGCTGTAGAGGCCCTGAACCACGCCCGGGTCCCAGCCTCTGTGGCGTCCGGACGACGGCAGATTCCGACGTGTGTGCAAATTTTCAAGAGTTTTTGAGTATGTTAAGGCCCCCAAAAGTGCCCCAACGGTTGAAAAAAAATAAAAATTAAAGCTGCAAGCAGCGATGACCGGGCCCTCGCCGTCTGTGCAGTCGCCATCCCGATAGCATCAAGAAAACGGTGCCCAGTTGGCACATGCATACACAGTAACCCTTTGGACTAACCCTTACTGTCTCTCCTCCTGCAGAGCAGAGTGAGATCAGATATGTTTTTTTTTTCTTTCATTCGTGGAGTTTTGTATAATTATGAAATGAACTGTGTTTGATCAGAATGAATAGTTATTTGTATGAAAAAAGCTTCGAGTTAGGATGCTGCACTTTAAATATCATTGAAAATAAAATCATTGAAAATTGAATAAAAATCATTGAAAATTGAAAATGGAAAATGAAATTCTAAGCACGCTATCTGCCTTAAATATCACAGGAAACAAATATTTTAATGTATTTTTTATTTTTTTTATTTGCCATGGCAACAGCATTTGATGCATCAGGGCTTTTACATTATTCTGATGAAGTTTGAAGAAAATCGAGTACAAATATATTGTTCGTTGTTTGTTCGTGTTTGTTAGTTCATTAACCATTGTTAACAAAAGAGACCCTATTTTAAATAGTTACCATGTTTTATGGTCTACAAGCATTTTTAAATATTATTTTAATAATCTATAAGCATCTGTGAGATAATTATAAACAAATATATTAAAAATAAATACATATTAACTTAGTTCTTTTTTTTTGGCCTTTTTGTATTTGTTTCTCATTCTAATTAAGTGAACTGAGCAGTATAGTGTCATACTTATAAGATTTTTTGTTCTACCAGTGAGAGTGTATATATGTGTATTTAAATCATATAATTTTCCCTTAAAAGATAAAAAAAGATTTTAATGCTCTTTAAGCACCTATACAAAATAATTATGTAAAAGTACACTGACAGTACAGTCTATATCAACTGATTCTATGGATTATTTTCATTCTTATACACTGAGAATGAGCTAAATAGCATTAGAGGTCAAACGATTCTTTATCTTATGAGGACCTCTAGTGTTCATCCCTGGTATTAGAGCTTTAATTTGACAAATTTAAATGACACTTTTAATGTTTTTGGGGCCTCTGAGCATGATAACATTTTGAAACTACACGTATATCCTAATAATTTCTTGTTCTTTATATGTAAAAAGTTTTTATGAGTTAGAATAATGCAATTTAAAGATAAATGAAAATATCTCTTCATCTTTTTTATTGTTACTTTCATAAATCACCACATCAACACCGTTCAAGATATCCCAAACCATTCACAATTTAACATCTTGAGTATTTTGGCATCATGTTGACAAAGTTTGGTGTGAGATGTCTGATTCTGCTATGAGTGATATGAATTTATTCAGCTATATTTTTCCAAAAATCCACATTCAAATCAAAATAGTCGACTTCCTGTTGGTCGTAGCTAATGGGTGTAAATTAGAAAGTTGTCCGGCTTGATGAGACCAATATACCGACCAAGTTTGATGTCTGTAGCTACAACTAACCCTCCAACTTTTGTCAAAAGGTGGCGCTATGGAGTGTCTCCAACAAATCACCACATCAACATCTTTCAAGATATCACAAAGCCGTTCACAATATAGGGAACATTTTCACTATATTCTGATGATGATGATAACATGTAATTTATGATGATAACAAAATGTTATTATTGCTTGCTTTACGTCCACCACTTCTGCTTAAATGTCATCGTTACCTATCTGTTCAATTTGTGTGTGGATATTGCTTTGCAGGTGACTCCTGTTATAAGACATCACTTTTAAGCGCTATGTAACTAACAAAGAATCAATTAGGAAAACGGTGCCCAGTTGGCACATGCATTCACAGTAACCCTCAGCCAGTTTGGATTTAAAGTTTACAGAATTGAAAGGGTTAAACTTTAAAATCAACACACAGACACATACACACAATATATACAATTTTGCCATCCAGTTTCATTTGTTAACATTAACTATATTAGTTAACATGAACAATAATTAAACAGCATTTATTAATGTTAATTAATATTAAGCTAAAAAAAGTATTCATATATTGTTTAAAGGTGAATTAGTATCTTTTAACATTACATTGTGTACAGAAATACACAATAAAGTGCTCTATAAAGGCTTAATTCTTTCAAAATATCTTTAAAAATCAAGTTGAGTATTTTAATGGGGCGATATATATATATATATATATATATATATAACTGATCTTAAAATGATGGTTTTCAGATGTTTTGAACAGATAACAGCAAAGTTTGTTTTGTTGTCAAAGTTTGTCTTGAAATTTTTAATTATTATAATTTTATATTCTATAAATAACACTATGAAAATATTGTCTACAATGAAGATAAATCACTCATGCTTAAATGTTGTATTTTTCTTAATCTTTTTCTATGTGACTGAATAGGACAAGTTCATGGTATAGTTCAGTAAAAAATAAATAAAAAACAACAACTGCAAAATACAAACAATGAAAGACTTAATGACCCTTTATATTTTCTCAAAATATCAGACTCTCAAAGATCAGACTTATGTAATTAAAGTACATATGTGAATTTCTTCCTCAAAGATGGTCTGTAGCATTGCTCACAGCTCTCTTACCCTCTCTGCCTCTCACCCCTCCCCCCTGCAATAATGAGCTTCTCTCAGCATGACAGAACGCACACACACAGTAGAGACATTCACCAGAGTGACAGCAGGTTTCTGATTTCGTTTTTTAATTTTCATTAATTCATTGAAGCTTGTATAAAATTTATATTAACAGCACATGCTCAGAATGATTAGATCTCTGTGTGAAAAAAGTTGTAAAGAGTTTGGATGCTGCACTTTAAAGATATAAAAAAATGATGGTTATGTTTTTTACTACTTCTTTAAAAAATCATCACGTCAACACCGTTCAAGATATCCAAAATCCGCTCGCAATTTAACATCTTCAGAATCTTCTCTTCATGTTAAAAAAGTTTGGTGTGATTAGCTGTTTGTTCTTAGAAGGAGTATGAATTTGTTTACTGCCTGATTTTTCCAAAAAAACACATTCAAATGGAAATAGCTGGCTTCCTGTTGGTCTTAGCTAATGAGTTTAATTTAGAAAGTTGTCCAGATTGATGAGAACAATATATGTACAGAGTTTTGTGACTGTAGGAAAAACTAACCCCCCAACTTTTGTCAAAAGATGGCGCTATAGAGTGCCTGCTCCACGCCCATTTATGACCTTTTGCCAGTGTCTAACTATCATTAATATTGATGTGTGTGTTGAGTTTCATGAAATTCTTAGCATGTTATCTGCCTCGAAAAGACAGGAATCTAATTTTTAAAGTTTGAGACGTTGCCATGGCAACAGCATTGGATTTATCATCGACCCCTTTACATATTCGCATCGGCCGTGTTTTGACATGATTTTGATGAAGTTTAAAGAAAATCAAGTAAAATTAAGAGGCTGATTTCAAAGCATTTTGAAAATGACACGCTTCCTGCTGCCAGTTGGTGGCGCTATAACTTTGACTCATAATAGTCACATTTATGGAATCGGCATCATACAACGAACAAACTGGTGAAGTTTCATCAGAATCAGGCAATGTGTGCAACAGTTATTAGACACTTCCTGTTTCTCATTTCTCGCCATAACTTTGTCGCCTTGCCACGGCCAAACCGTACGAGATATCAAAAATCTCCTCGCAATTTAGCGTCCCCAATGTCTTGAGATCATGCTGACCGAGTTTGGTGACAATCCCATGGAATTCCTGGGAGGAGTACGTTAAATTCCAGAGCATGCACTTTTTAAACAGCCCTAAATATCTCACTTCCTGTTGCGTGGAGCCCATGACATAGAGTACAAAAGTTGTTCAGCTCGATGAGTTCTATATGTGTACCGAGTTTCATATCAATACGTGCAAGTATGTGTGCACAGTACATCAAGTTTTCAAACTGTGTTCCAGGGGGCGCTGTAGAGGCCCTGAACCACGCCCGGGTCCCAGCCTCTGTGGCGTCCGGACGACGGCAGATTCCGACATGTGTGCAAATTTTCAAGAGTTTTTGAGTATGTTAAGGCCCCCAAAAGTGCCCCAACGGTTGAAAAAAAAGAAAAAAAAAAAAAAAAAAATAAGAACCCTTAGAAGAACAATAGGGCCTTCGCCCCTTTGGGCTCGGGCCCTAATAAAAATAAAAAAAAAAACAAATAAGAATCCTTAGAAGAACAATAGGGCCTTCGCCCTTTTGGGCTCGGGCCCTAATAAATCTCTTCCCCATGCTGCACGTTAAGGCGACGTGGACACTCTATGCGTGTGTTTATATCACGACAAGTTTCTGAAGCATCCTAGAACCGACTCTCTACACTGCATCGCTAAAGTTAGGCGCCTTTTTGACGTATAATAATAATAACCGTCTTGCTATCGTCAAACCCTGGTGAAAAAAACAGCATATGCTGCTAGGTATGATTTGGTGCTGGGATGCTGGTTTTAGATGCTTTATGCTGGTCCTTTGCTGGTTCATGCTGGTTCTTTGGCTGGTTAATGCTGGTCCTTGACCAGCAACATGACCAGCATAAACCAGCAAAGGACCAGCATTAACCAGCATAAACCAGCATCCCAGCACCAAAACATACCTAGCAGCATATGCTGTTTTTTTCAGCAGGGAAGGCATCAGCAACTGGCGATATCTCTAACTATTGTCGATACACGATACTATCGTCTCCAACCCTAACATGGTGGTTCTTCAAGATCTTGACTGTAGCCTATTTCTAGAGTTTTTTTTCCTTCAATATAGTTAATTTAGAGTTAGTTTCATTTCTACAAATGGTGCAAACTCTGCTAGATTATAGATCAAAGATTCCCATTCCCCTGCCATTCTGTGATCGGCAGTGATCGGCAATCGGCAGATCATGATCTTGGTGATCGGTAATCGGTGATCGGCCCCAAAAATGCTGATCGGAGCATCTCTAACACACAGTATTAAGAATCAAACGTATATAGATTTTTTAATAATTTTTATAAATTCTGCTATTATTTCCTTATGTGGACTACATTTTTTTTTTTATGTGAAATATCTTATCCAGGTCAGTACTAAATAAAAAAATTACTGTATTTTGTATGAGGGTATGATTGTAGTAAGATAAACCCACTGTTGTTTCATAGTTTGAAAGTGTCTTGATCCTAGATATCATTTAATAAGATAAAATGTCCTGAAATGTGGCCTAGCACATTAAATGGAATTGCTATGTTGTTTTTAGAGGATGTTAGTGAGCATTTTTAGCTGACTTGAAATACGCTTAATTGTAAGTATTTTAGAGTGTTTCATAGAACGTTTAATTTTTTTCAGCTCTCTGTTCTTCCCCCTGTGGCGACATGCTTCCATTTAGACCTTGAAATGAATTATATTTACTGTTTGAGGGATGTTATTGTTCATCTCAGACAAGCAGCGGTTGGGTTTGAACACACTCAGTCAGACCACTGTAATGTGTCTGACCTTTTGTTCCCATTGACGGATGAGGTATTGGCTCAAAGGAAAATGAGATATTTCCAGCGTTCCCTTTGACAGGCATACAAATGAACGAATCAAACAGCATGATTCCACTTAGACGGATCAGTATTCTAGCATGGTGAGCAAGAGATCATCAAGCATCATGGAGAATATGAAAATTCTGCCTTGAAGATTTGTTGGGGATTTTTTTTTTGTTTCTCCTGTGCAGCGAGTATAATGGAATGATCAGAACTATTGCTTTAGTTGTTCCATATAATAGCTCAATGCGCTTTATAGTGTCAGGTGACGTAATAAGGGGCTGCTGCTATCATCATCAGTCAGTCTGCCCTTGATAAAACCTCCGACATCCCCCTCGAGAGTTATTCATAAAGACTCTCGCGTGAATGAGCACATAGCTCTAGGCTACGTCCAAATTCCTGTACTACATTTCAGAGTATATTCTGAATTTGATTGTAACTTTTGAAGAAGTACGCACTGTAGTATGCAGGTGTGTAGTTTTAATGCATTCCTAGACATGCTACTGATCAAAATATTTATTTGGAAAGAAATTCCAATTTTTATGAATCAAGTACGCGTTAAATTGTTCAGAAATTACAGTAAAGGCAGTTATAATGTTACAAAAGATTTATATTTCAAATAAATGCTGTTTCTAACCTTCTGTTCATCCTAAAATCCTAGAAGAAATTTTCACAAAATATTAAGCAGCACAACTGTTTCCAATATAGAAAAGAAGAAATGCTACTTAAGCACCAAATTGACATATTAAACATTAAAGCCTGAAGTAATGGCTGCTTAAAGGTTGTATCAGCGATTTCTAGCTTAAAACATAAAGTGTCAATTTCAGCTGACCTTT
Source organism: Garra rufa (assembly GCF_049309525.1). Lineage (NCBI taxonomy): Eukaryota > Metazoa > Chordata > Actinopteri > Cypriniformes > Cyprinidae > Garra > Garra rufa. Next base: position 22,253,219 of record NC_133362.1, on the reverse strand, counting down.
CTTCACGATCCGCTCGCTGCCTGCCCCATAAATTGTCTGTGAAAAAAACGCGTCTCTCTGGTCAGCCTAGGGTCCGAGATATGTTGTGGACTTTCCTACTGGTGCATGGATGTGAGGGAGGCGGAGCGAAAGTCCACAACACCAAACCCCTGACGCTGATTGGTTGGAACACTGTTTGTTTATCTGTGGAAAGGTTGGTAGTGCCGATTGTTTTTTTGGCATATCTCGGACCCTAGGCTGACCAGAGAGACGCGTTTTTTTCACAGACAATTTATGGGGCAGGCAGCGAGCGGATCGTGATGAAAGGTCAGCTGAATTTGACACTTTATGTTTCAGGCTAGAAATCGCTGATACAACCTTTAATTACATTTGAAATATACACTACCAGTCAAAAGTTTTTGAACAGTAAGATTTTTAATGTTTTTTAACCTGCATTTATTTGATCCAAAGTACAGCAAAAACAGTAAAATGTTGAATTAATTTTACTATTTAAAATAACTATTTTCTATTTGAATATATTTAAAAATGTAATTATTTTCTGTGATTTCAAAGCTACGTTTTTAGCATCATTACTCTAGTCACATGATCCCTCAGAAATCATTGTGATAATGTGATTTGCTGCTCAAAAAATATTATTTTGTTGAAATTATTGTTTGTTGTTGATAATAATAAATAACAACAATAATACAAATGTTTCTTGAACAGCAAATCAGCATATTAGAATGATTTCTGAAGGATCATGTGACACTGAAGACTGGAGTAATGGTGTTAAAAATGTAGCTTTGATCACAGAAATAAATTACATTTTAAAAAGTATTCAAATAGAAAGCAGTCATTTTAAATGGCAAAAATATTTCACAATATTACTGCTTTTGCTGTATTTTGGATCAAATAAATGCAGGCTTGGTGAGCAGAAGAGAATTCTTTAAAAACATTACAAAACTTTTGACTGATAGTGTATGAATATAGAAAAACGGTTGAAATCGTAGTAATATTTCACAAAATTGCTGTTTATACTGTATTATTAATCAAATAATTGTAGCCTTGTTGCGCAAGAGGCCTCTTTTAAACATGCACACACACAAACTTTTAAATGGTAGTATACTACTAACTGCTGACTCCACATTTTTCCAACTTTTCAAATACAATGGTTCCTCAGATGGTTCTTAAGCTGGTTGCACACTTTAGAAGATGCAGTATGTCATCCAGACTTTGTTCACCCATCAATACTGAATTTTTGGAGATAAGTACTGCTGTTTGATTACTAAAGTATGTATATTCGGACTCTAGTTCTGTTTTGGTTTGATCGTGTTTTGGTTGATATCTAGGCCGTGTGTATCTGACTGTTATCCCCCCAAAACAGGCTAAAGACAGTTTGGAAGTCTTGCCCAGTCACTCATTCCAATCTGCTTTAAAGAAGCTTATACAGGCTTTGCTGAATGGCTTCCCGAATGGGCAGATTTGCGGAGAACTGAACAATCTATGAGCAAAATGAATGATTTCAAGAAAAGCATTCTTTCTAAGAATTAATATATGAGATGCCATGTGTCATATCTTGATCAGGTTACTAATGCAGGAAAATGAATCGTTAATCAAGACACTGGGGAAGTGTGCTCAGCATGAAGCAAATTACCTGGATTAGCATAGCAAAACGCTGCATAATGTACCTTTACCGCTATGCGGAGTCTCAGTCAGAGAGAGATGCCTCTGTTAATTACAGTAGCGGTAAACAGAATGTGAATGTGACAGGGCTAAATGGAGAATGGAGAAGCTAAAATGGAGTCCGATTTTTATATTCCCGTCATGTTTGTTTTGAATTTGCGGCTTGAATCTTTGACATTTGACTTGGTATGCACATGATGTCTAAATGGCTGAGAGACGTTGGACTCCTGAGGTACTTTTTGACAAGTAAAAAGTCATCAGTATAACAGATCTCTTCAAATGACCTATAATCAAATGGTTCTCTAACTTTTTAGGCCAAGAACTATGTTTAATCAAATCAGGAAATCTAAACACTAACTTTTTTTGACATTGAACTCTCTCTGCATCTTAAGTACTATGAGCCACAATCAGTATGCTCATTTTGTCATTAATATTATTATTTCTGTATTGAATGTTAGCATTTACACACGTTCCAAACTCTTTGACTTTCTTTGTTCAGTAGGACACACAAAGCTACAATTTCGAAAAATACATCTTTTGTCTTTTTTCCATACCATTAAAGTCAACATATACTTGAGTCTCTCAAACTACATAATAACAACAAAGCAACAGTATCATAAATGTAGTCCATATGACTTGATATGTGCTTCAGATATAAGTCTTCTGAAGTCATATGATGGAGTATGGATCATTTAAGTAGAACAACTTGCTTGGTTTAGCTGTCGAATGACTAAAATGACTAAAATGCCCATCCCTATAAATGCTGTACATGCTGTGGCACTCAGTGTACCACAGTTTGCGAATCACAGATTTAGGACACTATTGTAGTTGTGTGTTTATTTGATGGATGTGCTTTTGGCAAAATTTTTTGAATTTGAGGGAAATTTAAACAGGCAGTGATAGTAAATTAGTATATCTTTCAGATACTCTCTTCATTGTAGATGATAGACTTTCCCGCAAATATACAATTTGAGGTTTATAAATGCATGCTCTTATAAAGATTTACCATTGTAACCACAGTTTCCACTAAATTATTATGTGGTCAAACTGTGGTAACTTACTATTAGCCGCTGCTGTCATCCAAAAAAAAAAAGTAAACAAAGTGACATAAATTCTAAGATGGTTGTTTTATTGTTTGGATCAAATGTTGTGTTTTACTTGTGAGAATAACTGTCATTGCTGTGCTGTTATTTATGGTTCCCATGGCATTTTTTTGTGATTATGTGGATAATTTGTGTGACGTTATTGTGCAGCTCCCTTCAGAGCAACGGTCTGTCCACACTGGTGACAGATGTAGGTCACTTAACAAACATGAATGCAAGTAAAACAAGAACTTATGTGAACTATATGTGAACTTAGCCACTGACAGACATTTTGAAGTAATATGATCATATTGTTAAGCATGTATCTTTTAATATCCTAAATATTTTCAACACATCTGATTGCTACATCTTTTTAAGCAGAAAATCATGTTTGCTTTTTTGAATATGTGACCCTGGACCACAAAAACAGTCTTAAGTAGCACAAATATATTTGTAGCAATAGCCAAAAATACATTGTATGGGTCAAAATGATCTTTTTATGCCAAAAACCATTAGGATATTAAGTAAAGGTCATGTTCCATGAAGATATTTAGTGAATTTCCTACCATAAATACATCAAAACTTAATTTTTGATTTGTATGCGTTGCTAAGAACTTCAGATTTCACAAACCATACTTCAATGGAAAGCTTATTTATTCAGCTATCAGATCATGTATAAATCTCAATTTCAAAAGATTGACCCTTATGACTGGTTTTGTGGTCCTGGGTCACACATTATTCAGTTGTTTAATATTACAGTAGCAGAGAGTATGTTAATACAGCTCTCTTAAACAAAAATGCAAGTTTCTTTTTGTTAGATCAGTATCTAGATGGGCTTTTCTCTGACAGGCATGAACATCTGGCCTGGGCATTGAATTTGTTTCTGCACAGTTATGCTTTTAATGCAACCAGTACTATTGCACTTGGGGTTTGTTTGTGCACAGATATTTGAGCCAAAGGAAACAGTTTTCTGCTTCATAATAGGTAAAGTTCAGTACTGCTGGAATCATAATAATGACTGTTTTCAAACATGTTTCCTAAACACTCCTTCTGTCTTTTGTTGGTTGATGAACAGATAGTTCCGCCCCCAAACTCACTCTATTGGCTGAGCCAGTGTTGCTTTGGTTGGGATTTTCAGACAAACTGAGCAATGTTTGATAGTGCCACAGGGGACCCATCCTGCAAATGGCTTACTTGTTGTTGTCTCTGCATATTAAGCTGGGGAAAGTATTTGAACACTTTTAACAATTTTTAAAGGAATTGTTAATGGGAAAATTACACTTTTCAGCTGATGTGTAAAAGAAAAGCTAGTTAAAAGATTCGTTCACTTCCAGAACAAAAATGTACAGCTAATTTACTCACCCCTTGTCATCCAAGATGTTCATGTCTTTTTTCTTTAGTCATAAAGAAATAGTTTTTTGAGGAAAACATTTCCGGAATTTTCTCCATATAGTGGACTTCTATGGTGTCCGTGAGTTTGAACTTCCAAAATGCAGTTTGAATGCAGCTTCAAAGGGCTCTAAATGATCCCAGCTGAGGAATAAAGTGATCTAGCAAAATGATCGGTTGCACTCTGGTTCAAGACAGTTAGGGTATGTCAAAAATATTCCCATCTCATTTTCTCCTCCAACTTCAAAATCATCCTACATTGCTGTTTTACCTTTTTTTGTAAAGGGCGTTTGATTTTCTTTGCACGTTTATTTTGTGAACACTGGGTCAGTACTTCTGCAGCGATGTAGGGCAATTTTGAAGTTGGAGGAGAAAATGAGATTGGAGTTTTTTGACATACCCTAACTGTCTTGAACCGGAGTGCACATGTGCATCGCAGAGCTAGACAATATGAGCATTTGAGGTTAAAAACTATATATTATTATTATTATTATTTTTTTTATTTTTATTTTTTTTTATTTTTTTTTAGAAAAAATAGTACGGAGCCCCTTACGTCACCTGTAGAAGAAAAATAATTAATCCGTGGGGACGGTTTTGCAATTCGTTCCCTCAGTTTATAAACCGTACTCACGAATTCTTAAACTGTTCCCTCGGTTTAACAAACCGTGCCCACGAATTTCCACTCCGTGCGCTCAGATTTTGTAAACCGTACCCTCGGATTTTGAATCCGTACCCACAGAATCATAATCCGTGCGCACGCTTTCGCAATCCATTCCCACTATTTGGTAAACTTGTTTTATGGAACACCCCCCAGGACACCTGTTTAAGTGCTGGATGCATTGTTTAATATAAATATAGTCACTTTGCAATTATATACAAAACACAACTGTTTTAATAGCTGAAACAGTAGTATGCGCTGTTTTGGGGGGAAGTTGCTCTGTGACAATTCTCACGTTAATAATCCTGATAATAGTAATTATTATAATTATTATTTTAATTTGTAGACTAAATAAATGAGTGCACTTAAGACAGTAAACTGTTTATCATAGTGAATGCTTTATTTTATAATAACCTTTTACAGTTTTGGAAATGTGTTTGTGTACTATTCATTCTTTACATGTAGACTCATTTTGGCGATTTTATGATAAGCTTTTCACCCAGAGTTAGATGCGTACTACGCTGCACTATTAATGTTATTATTAAATAAGGCCTATTTTTACATTGCATTTAGTTTGAGAGCAAAGGAATGGCAACATAACCTGTACATTATTTGTTTTGTATTGCTTTTACCTTCTCCTCTCCAGAACAAAACAATGCATCCAGCATATAAACAGGTGTCCTGGTTGAATTTGGGGGCGGGGCCACAAATTCGTGAGAGCAGTTTACAAACTGTGGGAACGGATTGCGAAAGCGTGCGCACGGATTATGTGTTTGTGGGTACGGATTCAAAATCCGAGGGTACGGTTTACAAAATCTGAGCGCGCGGATTGGAAATTCGTGGGCACGGTTTGTTAATCCGTGGGCACGAATTGTTAAACTGAGGGAACAGTTTAAGAATTCGTGAGAACGGTTTATAAACTGAGGGAATGAATTGCGAAACCATCCCCACGGATTAATTATTTTTCTTCTACAGGTGACGTAAGGGGCTCCGTAAAATAGCCTATGATTTTACTAGATAAGATCCTTCTTCCTCAGATAAGATGGTTTAGAGCTCTTTGAAGCATCATTTAAACTGCATTTTATAAGTTCGAACTCGTGGGCACCATAGAAGTCCACTATATGGAGAAAATTCCTGAAATGTTACATGTTAAGTGTTACATAATTTATTTACAACTGAAGAAAGAAAGACATGACCATGTTGGATGACAAGGGGGTGAGTAAATTATCTGTAAATTGTTGTTCTGGAAGTGAGCTAATCCTTTAAATTACACATTTTTGTTAACCTTCTCAGATGATTTTTTTTTTTTTTCATTTGTCCTAAACCAGAGTAAATGTTTTAATCAGATCATCCCTGAAAATCTGACACATTCTACAGCACTAAACCATTTACAGTGTGCTACAGACACAACAGAAGGACTCATTCCACTCTTAAATACAGTATTCGCTTTCTGCTATATCCCCAGGACGTTTTAGAAATGACCAATTGGAAGGAACTGTGCTCAAATCGTTAAAATTGTTGACATTTACTCTGGAGCTCCAGTTGATGATATCACTGATTCGGGAGCGAGGCGGAACGCTTGACCTGTTTGTTTTTCTGTGTGTGGGGGGAGTATTCCTTAGCTAATTTCCCTCTGATAAGTATCTGACGACCCATAGTGTGCCACATTATCTCCAGCTGAGGAAAAAGGTTTCTTCAGAGTGTGAATTGATTTTGCTGGATGCCCGTGCGACGCGGCACTTCAAAACGCTCACTGTTTTTTAGATTGAACCCATTTTTTGCCTTCTCTATTTGCATGTAAATGATCAATTATTGCTTTTGGCAGGGTTCTGCCACCCGACTCTTGTCTGTAGTGAGGAACTGTACTGTTTCACCTTAACAAATGATGTTTGCACTCCCGCCCCCCACTTCCATTCGCAATTATCAACTGTTTGCACTGCTGGCTACATTGATTTTTTTTTCTTCTTCTTTCTTTCTGCATGTCATGACTCAACATTTAGTAGTCTGTTTAAATTGAATTGAGGGTGTGTTATGTGAAAATGACTGGTTCTTTTTGAGAATTATGCCTGATTTGTAGGATGCAGAGCATTACGTGCGTGCAGGAGGGTGTCGTCTGCAGTTCACAGCATTTAGAGGTTGGAGAAGGGTCATGGTTTTGAAGGGTTGAAGCAAATCAGAGTACTTGGGATATTATGTCTGAATTAAGGATTTTTATACTACTACTTATTTGAATGCAAGGAAATCCTTTTGGCAAACACTGGGCTATTTAAAATAAAAGATAATTATATGGTTAGTTAAATTTTATGCATCTAGTATTGTGTTTTTCACAATTGTTGTCCATGACTTTGTTAGAACGGGCCTGCGAGGCACTTGTCCAATGCTTGTGAGTGGAAAATGACTTGTATATAGCACTTCATAAAGAGTGATCATAGAGGATCAACACATTTAAAAGCATATGCAGATGTTTTCCCTGTATCAGTAACTATATTGACATTTCCAATAATCTGTCTCATTTGGAAACGCATGCTATTACTCAGGCATGTTTTTGAGGGCTTTTTGAAACCTCATTGAGAAACAGTTGATACTTGATATCAGTTCGATTTGCCTTAGCTCCCTTCTTTCTTCCTAGATCTGCGCATGAAACTTGATTGCAGATATGCACCAAATTTTCCACTACATTTATTTTCTCATGAATGTTTGCATATTTCAGTGATTGCCTTCTAGTGGATTCAAATATGCAGAAATGGCAATCTTCCTCTCCTGGAATGAAGCATGTACTCATTTCACAGCCTCTAATTGTGTTTCTGTAAAATGGTCAATTGTTCCACTTGCACAAAGACTAAAGTAGTTGCTGAAGTAGAATCCTCGCTCTGATCATTAATATCGGTATATGATATAAGTTCACTCACACAAAATAAGAATTACTTTAGTCTGTTTTTCCGTCCAAAAGTTGTTGCCACATCATTGAATTCTGATTGCTAATGTGTTTAGAGTGGTTTTTGCCATGCTGCAATGAGGTTTCCGGGGTCTTTTGGTAGTTATTATTGCAAGACAAAGAACCCAACCACAAGTCTCTATGATATTCTGGTCCCTAATTGTGACTCAACTGCTTTTTCAATGTATTTTTTTTTAAAGGGATAGAATATGGGGTAATAAGGGATAGGGACCAGAAAACTGTAAACATACAACAGTGTTTGTTTCTTAAAAAAAAAAAAAAATATTTATCAAATCTGATTAATCTTTATAAAATAATTAGAAATGCTTTTGATTGATTATTAAAACTTAATGAAACTATTAAAATGGAATCCAGAAAATGTAATGGAAAACAGATTCACAGAATGTGATTAAAAAAAAACTGAATTTGAAAAAAATAAGTATTTCATAGGGCCTTTAATTTTTTTTTTTTTTTGTTAAAACTATTAAAAATGGCTGTTAAATTGTGTAAGTTTCATGATTTCTATAATTAGACATGCTTTTTGATGAATATTGTTTAATGTAACCAAATAAAGAGTCTAGAAATATTTTAATGGAAGAAACTGAATCCAGAAAAGGGAATTTAGGAAGAATTAAAACAGATTCCATAGGGCCCTATTTACATCATTTGTGTCTTTGTTTTATTGTATTTGTCCCTTAGTTTGTTACTTGCATCCATGTTTGTATTATTAATAACAAAGATAAAACCTTTCCTGCTGTTCTATGTTTTGGTCATCATAGTATCAGTTCAGTAGTAGTATTGAGATATTTTAGTCAGAATTTTGGTATTGTATATAACACTAGCCTTTAGTCGCATTGGTGAGTAATTTACTCGCAGTGTTGAAGGTTATAAGTCTGCCCATTTAGAAATGTGCAAATGATATGCATATCAGTGATGATGTGGATCCCCCTTGGTTCAGATGAGGTCCAAAAACCTGCCTTGAAACAGCTGCTTGGATAAGTTAGAGACTTGGCTCTTCTCCTTATGTCTTACTTTTGCAATTTGACCAGCACAACAGAGACTCAGTGTTCCTGTGTTTGCTCCATCGCAGGCATTGCTGCACATCGTCATCTGCTGATCCTGTTCTCAGCAGCTTAGAACATGTGTGTATCATGCACAGAGAGATGTGATGCTCGGCCACCCAATCCAGTTAGCAGCTATCCGAGCCGGGTACGATGAGAGGGCCCCGTCATTATCACTTGCACATTTATGCCGCACATTACCGTCTGACCTTCCCGTCGCTGTCACTCAGAAAAGCGGCCCCGCTACCCCTGTCACAGGGTGGCCGTCCATGCCAAGAAACCAAAGATTCTCCACCCCTATCACTTATACAGGGTTAATAGGCACTTAATTGGCTTACCTGGCAACGTGCGATCGGTTGTGAGGTCGGTAAATTAGATTTGCCGCTGACACATAGCACTCTACATGTTTATGGCGCTTTTGCAATTTCGCAAAGCATCTCGGGTCCGTTTGTACCCTCTGTTTTACGCTGTCCATACCTCCCAGCGAACTGTGAAGGAGCTCAGCCAGCCGTTCAGGAAGCGTATCGTATTAAAGTGTGGTAACTGCTATATGTAATGAATTTTGGATTAGGAGCGACAAAGCGGCTCTATGATAACCTTTCGGAAGGACACAGAAGGGAAGCGGGTTATAGCAGGAGTCTCTACTCCCAGACACCCCAGGGTGGCTGCATTTGATGTCACTCTAGCTGAAAACTCCCCAGCGCAACACAAACAAAACATGCCGTACCAGACCTGTGCGGGATACATCAGTAGAGCGGGAAATGTCAGATCGTCAGGGGTGTGCGTGTGAAGTGAATTACTCTGGTTGGAGAGCGGTCCTGGGAGGATACTCTAATTTCAAGCTGAAGGTGTAACGTGTCTTTTATTTTATTCACAGGTGCGGTGGACCCTAGTGTAGACTGGAGCTCGCGGAGGG